>NW_027509219.1:630000-825000 GCF_051911475.1 Siphateles boraxobius | reverse complement strand
TTAATATCAAGCTTCAGTGAGAACTTAAGCGCTGTCCCAAATGATGCACTTGACGTGGACCTGTGATCTTGTGGCCTTAGCTTGCATGAGTTTGTGTCAATATTTGTCATGTTTCATGATTCAGTACGGTACTCAAGAGCGCCCCATGTGTTTGTAATGTGCTTTCTATGTGTCCTTTTCCGAAGACTTTACCGCAGACTTCTTTTTAGCAGCTTATGTGGCATTATGTCACCAAAACATTGACTATGAGGAGGACTGCAAGGGTTGATGTGTCATTTGGGGCGACAGAGCAATAGCAACATGTTATGGTTGGCAATACAGGGACAGATAAAAGACAATTCAGAGGTATTTCAAAAGAAAAAGAATAAAAACATCAGGAATATGTATAATGATCCATGTTGAAGTATACACTTGTGAAAAAGAAGTACACTTTTACATACCTTTAAAGTACTTATTATGGAAATAGTACTTTAAAAGAATATAAAGTGTGAGCTGAATGTAATGTTTTCGAACACTTAAGTGCATGTTAATTGCAATTAAATTAAAATGCATTATAATTTGCATTTAAATTAAATGCAATTATCTGAATTTTGGTGGGTGGTTTTTTGTAGTACATATTTTTATGTAATTTCATAATTACTTACTGTTTTTTTGAAATACTGTATGGTTAAATTGTACCGCCGAATGTACTGACATTCATTTATGGTAAACTAAAATATACTGTAATGTCATTTCTTTTGAAATTTGTATGTCATGTATTTAAAATAGTGTAATTGCATATTTGTAATGATGAAGTTGAAATTTAGTACATTTAAATCAACACATTACAGTTAAAATGATAATTAAGTACTTGACATGTGCTTTGTTAGTCAACACATCAAAATAAGTGTAGGCCTACTTCTTTAAAGCCCAACAAAAAATGATTAAACATAAAGATTAAAACAAAGTTAAACCTTTAAATTGACATTACAAAGTGCAATTTTCAAAAGTGTATTTACGTATGTTAAGAAACACCCATGAAAGCATACTTTAAGAGCACTTAAGCTTAATTCATATTAACTTTTAAAATTTGAAGTACATTACAAGTGCACATTCAATATAGTTAAGCACACTTCTTTTTCACAAGGGTACATTATCCTAAGTGACATTTAGTAATCTTAATCCGAATTAATTATAAATTAGTGATAGGTATACCACACCAGAAACTTCAAATAAAGTTGATGATCATTTTAAACATGTGACTTGACATCTGTCATTTGAAGAGTGTTTAAAAGTGTTATTATTCTAATAAATAAAGACATGATGTTTCAGCTACCTATACGTATTGCAAATACTACTTGCATGCACTTTGCTCTGTTTTAAGCCACAGACCAGTGAAAGTGCAGATGAGGAACTGAATCTGTAATTCACTTGAATAGCTTTGGCAAATAAAGCCACTCAGCGAAGGACACGGCATATTTATATTGACAGTGAAACAAATTACAGCTGTCACACAGAGCAACATCATGTGTAAATTATAGTACATATCAATTTAAAATAGCAGCCATTCTAATCCTAATCAATGACACAATGTGCTTATATAGTCATGGTGCTGTATTATAACTAACTATTATATATGTGTTTCAAATGTACACATTATACACGTATTGCTAGTTCTGCACCTTCCTTTAAAGAAAGGCAAAATTCACCATTTACTCACCTTCATGTTGTTCCAAATTCAAATGACTTTATTTCCTTGTGAAACAAAAAAGGATAATGGTTTGTCTTTTCCATGCAGTTACAACAAATTTGGATTGAAGCCTTTAAACCTTGAAAAAGGACGACCAAGTACAATAAAAGCATGCTATATTTCAGGTCTTCTGAAGCCAGTGATATCTTTGGGTGAGAAACAGACTGAAATTTAAGTCATCCGTCCTATAGCTCTCCATAGCATGTTCAAATGAGAGAATAAATCATTATTTTGAATTGGATGTTTACATTGAATCTGTTGATCGGGTTCAAAATGCCAGTCTGATCTGATAGCAAAACATAATGATCTGGATCTGAAATCATTGACCGCTCACTGCAGGAAAGATTTCAAGGCTATTATGTGATTTTGGAAGACTTGGAATTAAGCACACACGTCATATGATCTAGGTTTAGGATGCTTTTATGGTGCTTCTCAGACAACTTTAGTCCTCTTTTATTGGAATTACATGAAAAGAACGACAACCACGATCTTCAGAATATCTACTTTTATGTTCCACAGAAGAACGAAAGTCACACAGATGACACAAGGGTGAGTAAAGATATTTTTAGGTAAATTACCTGTTTAACAGTGACAAGAACCTAAATAGTTAATGTCTTTTACTAAGTCATACTCTTCTTCCGCAGGCCTAACCTGGACAAAGACAGTGAGAAGAAAAGGCCTTCACTCAGTATTTCATTATAACATCTCTGAGAGAGAACCTTGCTCTAAATGGGGGAAATAGTTTTATGTGCCGCTGGGAACTCACCATATAATGAGCACAACACCAACAAGTTAGTTTAGTAGTGGTTAAAACATCAACGCAATTTGCTTTGTCTTCCTCTTAAGAGCGCAGCAACAAGACCATTCCTTACTGTTTTTTCAGACCATTTCCGTGTTTAAAGTCAACATCTTTAAGGAACAAGATCTTGAAATATCACAGACATTCACTGTCCAAATTGGGATTCTGAACCTTAAATTCAGCCACGAAACGTGCACAGATTGGCTAGCCGTATTCTCAAGCCACCTCTGAGTGCTCCAAGAAACGTAAAATGTGTCTTGTAGTACATCGGACACGTTTAAATGGTCTCTTTCTGTTCCAAACTGTTCTTCTTTTGTGGTGGATAGGTGCTAGTGGAGCCATTGCTCAGGATGGAGCCCTTGGTAATGCCCGTACTGACCGTGGACAAGGGGAAACTCTCGTAACTCTCCGGCGGACCCCAGCAACGGCATCTGGAAAGCAGCAACTTCAGCTCCTTCTGGAAGTTGTTGTTCAGGAATCCATAGATCACTGGATTGACACATGTCGACGCCATGGCGGTGAGGTGACAAGCCGAGAAAATAGTATTATGCTGGCATACGGGAATTGCCTCGTGGTTCCAGTCAAAAATAGTGTTGAAAACATTCAGTGGCAGCCAACACAGGGCGAACGCTGCGACGATCGAGGCTAGCATGGCGTTGACTCGCTTTGAGCCTTTGGCCTTTTTCTGCCGTCCACCTCGAGCCCTTTCCACCATGTCTTTACGCCGACTGAGACGCAGGAATATGCGGAAATAACAGACGAGAATGAGCGCCAACGGTAAGCAGTACTGGCACAGCAGAAGTGTTGTGGTGTAAGTTAGCCGATTGCCCTCAGACGGCCACTGCTCGATGCAGATGAAGTGATCGCTGAACGGGTTGAAGGGAAGACTGAGGTTGTGGAAGGGCGAGTTTGTGAGGATGTTGAAGGAAAGGAAGGGAAGGGAGATGAAACACGCTATGATCCAGATAACCGCTACAGCCAGGTAGGAGTGTCTGACAACTGGTTTCCAGCCGGTGGGATGGATGATGAGCTGGTGTCTTTCTAAGGCGATGAGAACCATGGAGAAAATCGAAACGGTCACGGACATACACTGGACGAATGGCGTCACCTTACACAAAGCTTCGCCCAAAATCCATCGATCCATTAGGGTGTAGATAATGGTGACCGGCAAACACACCAGGCAAACGAGGATATCAGAGCATGAGAGGTTGACGATGAAGATGTTAGTCACGTTGCGCATCTCTTTCTGTCGTGTGATCACTAAGACCAGGCAGGTGTTGCCCACCAGGCCCACCGCTAACATGGTGCTGTACGCGACGATGAGGAAAGTGGTGCTGCTGAGAGAGGTTGGACAGACGGGATCCTCGAATAACCACGAGCCAGAGCTGTTGTTCAGATGAGAGCGCTCCATCGCCATTCCGATGCAGTGGTGTCTCTTCAAATGTCTGGCTTAATCTCCAGGGAAGTGAGAAAATTAAGTGGAATTGTCCGGCGTAAGACTGCTCCTTCCCAACGACAGTTTTCCTTTAGTTTCCAAGTTGTCTCATCTTCTTTTCTTGCATCCCACAGAACTGATGATCTGTGAAACCTGTGGACAGAAAGACAAAAAAACGGCTCTCAAAGATCAGAAGAAAAACCAAAGTTGTAAAACATGACAACAGTATGAACTCTCTCAGATTCATCCCACCCATTAAAACTGAATGCACGTCCAAAAAATGCTGTTGCATAAAAGTATATACGTCTATATTTGGTAAATCCAATCAAGTTGTATCATCTACCTACCCATCATCTTACTCAAACACAAAAAAAAAATTGTGCCACAATGATTGAACTACTCTCTTCCATACAACCAATCTGCATATATTTATATTATAATTTTAGGTGTATATATATGTATATGTAGGCTATATATATATATATATATATTATTAAATGAGCATTTTTATGCCTTTAATTTTGCTCTTTTCAGTGACATACACCTAAATATTGGAGCCTCATAAAAGTGTTAATTTAAAAGAAAAATGTCGGACGGACTTAGAAGTTTTTGCATCTGAAGTCTTCATATATAGGCTAGATCAGTGGTTCTCCCTTCCAGTCCTCGGGACCCACTGCTCTGCACATTTTTTATGTCTCCTTATTTAACACACCTGATTCAGATCACCAGCTCGTGGGAGAGACTCCTTGATCTGAACTGAGTGTGCCAGATAAGAGAGAAATACAAAATGTGCAGAGCAGTGGGTCCAGAGGACTAGAGTTGAGAACCACTGGGCTAGATAGAGGTGTATAACGTCCCTGTCTCATTCAATCACATACAAATAAGAAACATATCCTCATAAACCAGAACAAAATATAGATCTTTTCAAGTGTTCTGTGTTAAAAGCAGAGCAGAGGGCATAGCCTTTTGTTCACAAAAATATTGGTAGCACTTAATTGTACAGTCCTGTTCCCCATATACATACTACTTCTTATAGTAATTACAATGGGTAATTATTTACCATCCTAGACCTAACTTTAACCCGTGTAGTTACCTTATATTACCCAGTACTTAGGTAAGTACAGGTAAGTGCATGTACTGTAAAATAAAGTGCAACCAAAATATCCTTATTAGAGAAATGGGACAGTGACAGACTGAGGTGTCTTGTTGTCTTTGATATTTCTTTTGTTCTGCTCTTTTCGACTCTAGTCGTTACATTATTTCAAAGCATTCGCTTTATCTTACTCTTTGTATTCAACACATACAACACCAAAGTAGTGCATTATGTAACATTCTCTGGTAAATCTCTTTTTTGAACAATCTACCTAACACCCCCAAAAAAGGCAAATACATCACACAGGCAAAAAAAAAAAATAAGCCTCATAAATTTTAATTTTGATTGCAGCTTGCATCATAAATTTTTAATGCAACATTGTAATAATAACAGACACTTACAGCTCAGTAACTCTACTAGAGAGGAATCCCATCCAGACAACACAACAACATGAATACTCTTTAAAGAAATGCTTGACTTTAAAAATCTATCTATATAGAAAAAGAAAAAAGTCTTATTTCTTACAGCCACATTTTTTTGTTGTTTAAATTTATTTATAAAAAATAAATATATACTACATTTATAGTTTGACTCGAACCTTAATTAAGGTTTGATATTAATATTTTCACTTAAGATAAAACTAAAGCTTTTGATCAATGTTTAGTCAATGTTAAATTTGCTTTGCTTATTTAATATTTGTTGTGATTTCTTTTAAAAAATGCAACATATTTATTATGTGCACTAACAAAAACAAACAAAAAAACTGAAAAATTGGGAAATTGTAAAAGTCACATTTATATTAGTGGTATACATTAATAAACAATATTTAGCCATAAATGGGTTATTGCTCAGATAACATTAAAAATAACCAACTATTTAATAATAATCTTGATTGGTGCATCCCCAATAAATGACACAGAACTAGAACAGACTCTATAGGTGTTACGAACTGCTCCGAGACAAGGTTGAGGATCCAAATGCATTAGAGTAATCCAGAATCATAATCAAACACAGGCAAAGGGTCAAGCACAGGAAGGCAGTCCAAACAAACAAACAAACAAACAAACAAACAAACAAACAAACAAACAAACAGGAAGGGATCAAAAAGGGAATCCACGAAACAGGTAAAGAGACAATGAAACCAGGGAGAATGCTCAGAAATGCAGCGCAACAACATACACACTTCGCAGTGAGTGAATGAGAAAACCTGGGCACAGTCCCAATTCGCATACTATCCGTCCTAAATAGTATTCGAAAATAGAATTAGTACGTCCCAAATTGTAGTATGTTGAAATGAGTTTTCCAAAGATACCCGGATGGTCTACTATTTCCTGTCACAATCCGAAGGGCAGATCGATGCGCCGTCTAACGGCTAATATTGCCCACAACCCTGACGAGGATTCGGTTAGAACTACAAACACGAGTGAAAAGTGTTAAAAAACTATGGAGGACGCGAGAGTCTGGCGTTTATGTAGAGAGGTTTAGATAAAGGGGTTTGAGTAATTAATAATCAGTATCGAACCTGGCGAAAATGTATTTATTCAACGTTGTCTACATTACAGTATATTGCATCTGCAGAACTGCATTGTGAACTTTTGTAAAGATATGTTTAGCCATTACCTTTTAAATGCATCATTATATTCAAATTGCAAACACACGAGGAGTGTCTCCGCATGACAGACCCACGACTGGCAGATGAACGTGGTCTCCGAAACGCTAGGAAATCAAATTAGATTGAATGGAGGATTTTAACTGTGATGAGATGATTGACAGGGCAGTTTACGGTGATGCACGCGACAGATCTGTCCGTTAAAGATGACGTGATAATATGTCCCAAAGCTTACCTACTCTTTTGCTACACACTCAAAAGTATGTACTTTTTCATCACAAAAAGAGTAAATACTGTTAGGTCGTAGTATAAGTAGGCGAATTGACCTATGGCTAAGCCACGCCCCCAAACGTGATGAGCCAATCACAGTGCGCGTAGCAACCCCAATACACTCGGACATTCTCTGCTTCCTCATTCATTGAAATGCATTGCAGTTAGTCAGTTTTCATTCGTTTTTATATGTTTTTTCTAATCATTTTAAGTTTAAAATGGTCAAACGGTGTGCATGGGGTACATGCAACTCGACACTAGGTATCCCGATAGGCTGGGCGACGGTGTGTATTTTTTACCCTTTCCCAAGCCACATCTCAACCGAGATAAGTGTCTGGATGAAGTTATGCGGTAGACCACAACACGAACTAAACGTGGATAAATTAAACAAGGATGTCTACATCTGTTCTAAGATAAGTCAACAACGTATTTGAACGTTATCTTTAACATCTCTAACGTAACGTTAGCCTAACATTAGAAAACGTTAACGTTAGCTTCTAGCTGCGTTGTACACTGTCACTTCACTTCATTAACATATCTGTAAAAACCGAGATAACAAATGTTAGCAATGTTGTGCTGAATGATTCATGTAAATACTGTAGCACCAAACTAACGGAGAGGTACTCTTGGTAAAGATGGTAAAAAGGCTTGTCCTGGAAACGTATGCAACTTAGACCTGTACATATTTATTTTTGATCATGAAGCATTAATTACATATTGAAGCACAGCATTGTAGACAACTTTCTAACAAAATATAATTTATGTAATCTTTCTGTCTCCAAAAATCAGCAATTGCCTCCTGTGAAATGTCTCCTACTGTGACAGCTGCCATAGCGCCTGTCACTGAATGTTGACTGTTTGTCCGAGTGAGTGGAGGGGGCGTGGTTTAGCCATGGGCCCCAGCTTATTGGGGTGAGCTACACAAGATAATGAGACACAGGTGAATGTGATAATGGATGAAGAGTCCGGGCAGTGAGTTGTAGTTTGTGAGGGAATGACAATAGTCTGATGTGGAGTGCCCTCTGGTGGCTCTCAAGGGCACTCCAGCCGGTGACCGTTACAATAGGAGATGCGTACGTGATCTTATACAACTTTGTTATGAAACTGTTATGGAAGCACAGGGATGCTGTAGAGACTAAAGCTCAGGGATGGTAACGTTTAAGCCCCACTGCAACAACACACCTGTTGCTCCAAAGATCTTGTCTCCTGGACATAATAACTGTACGTTCACACCGCCGCTGACTTGAGCGTCAAAGAATCTCTGGCCGTCTGTCAAGGACGCTTGTCAAAAAGCACGGGGAAGCTCGTTGACGCTTTGGACGCTCTGACGTAGCAGGGAGAAGAGAAGTGTCACAACATGAAATGGAATAAACAGAAAAAACAAGCAATACTTTGAAGAAACCTTTTATAATGACAGCATTTTTATAACCGTTTCGGTCACATTTGGTCGGGGAAAAAAATAATAATTAGCTATTATTATTTGCATTAGGCTATTATTTGCATTAGTGCAATTGGTCAAATCGTTGTCACCGTGAGCAAATGAATTGCATTCCCGCTTAAAACGAGCGTTCGTAAAATATTTCAAATAAAAGTTGCGCTCATTCTCAAATGTGTATCACTGGATCATTATGGAAAATCGCGAAGTTGTTGTGTTTGGTGCTGCTATTTTATCCCATGCCTCGTTCTTTTGTAACTGGTCCCTGTAAGCAAACAACGTCATATCATATATGATAGGAAACCCAGCAACAGCGATTATCAGCTTCTCCTCCATTTTCTCGTAACTAATGTTTTGGTAGGAACGAAAGTTCACATCGTATGTTTCTCCGGAATCAGCCAGAGTGAAGGACGTCTTTATTCTGATTGGTTTCTGGCGTTTTGCCCATAGATATCATATAGAGACTAGATGCCCTATTGGCCGCTGTGGCGCAAGAAATGCGGCCGCCATATTAAGCAGGTCATACTCCTATTTGCGTTGCATAGCAGCAGTAGATTTCAGAGCACTGTGCAGTATATTCCTGCTCAAATCGGCGGACCATCACTCGGGGATTACTTTACACAAGTAAGATTTAACATTTAACATTACCGTACTATTAGTTGTATTTTGTGAACAAAATATTCAATGTGTCCTGTATCGTAGCTACGTGTATGACCTTTGCAGCAAAAAAACCCGCGTGAAAATCAGTTTGGTATTCAGTGAGATATGATTAATTAAATGCGCTGGCCGCTCATTGCACCTGCCAAACAGATTACACTGAGCGGAGCGGGTGACCGGTTTAAGATGGCGGCCCCACGGCTCGTCTGCGCCAATAGGCAGTAGCGGTCGATAGGGCGTCTATCTATATGATGTCTATGGTTTTGCCGCTGCTTGCCGCTGAACTGCGTCGTAGCTCATTACCATAAAGTTGAGCTTCTTTCAACTTTCTGATTGACACTCAAAACGCCCAAAACGCGACGCCGAGGGATTTGATGCTCCTTGCAGCTGAGAGAAGCCAGCTTCCATTGAAAATGAATGACTTCCAGCCACTTTGGAAGCTCAAGTCGGCGGCGGTGTGAACGTACAGTAACATTCATCCAATACTGGGATACTCTGTCAAAAAATGTGAGCAGAAAACCTGATAATTAAAGCTGCACTCCTTCTCTCCATCTGTCTCACAGATTTTTTCTTGAAGATTTCTTAAAGTGCACTGCAGTAATATCTACTAAGCCTGCACATATAAGCACACTGGCAGGTGATGAATAACCCAGTAAGGTTTAACAATGGGTGAGAATCTAATTATGAGCAGAATCCTGCTGCGTTAAGCCCGTCTGATTTCCTCGAGCCGGAGTGAGACTTCAGTACAGCTAAAATACATATAATGAGAATAAATCCTTTCTGTTTGGCCTCTTTCTGTCTCTAATTAGGCTAAGAAAATACTTAGACTCATTAGCAGTTTTTAAAAGTTAAAATAACAAATGAGACCCCCTACTGAAGAAAGTATTTTAAATCAGGGAAACATCCCTGGTGTAACCAAATGATCCCCAAGACTTTGATTGGACGGGAGAAAAATAAGGCTTTTAGAGTGTAATTCTGCATTCAGACAGCCAAATGACATTTAACAGCAGACACCAGATGCAATCATTGCATAAAGCTTGAGAGATTACATAATCACCACAACAATAATATCTGTGATTGGCATTAATGAATAATTCATTCGATTATGTGCATTTAAATTAATTTATCATTGCAGATTTTGTCCTTTTGAGAATGTTGTAGCTTTTTTTTTTATCCACACACAGTGAGATCGGTGTTGTGCAGTATTCTCTCCATCTGAGTCGTTTCCTCTTTGGACAACTTTTTACATATACTTTATTCAGTTATCAGAGCACTTATTCTTAATCATGAATATCATTATTAATGAATTACTGTGCTGTACATTATCACAAAATATTACAGAACCTGATAATGTTCAAGTGAAACATTTAACTTTCCTTGTGTTTTCAGCCTTTGCTTCCCTTGTGAAAAGGAAGTGCATTTGAGCAGACTTAATTATTACGAACATATAATAAGAGTAGTTATTACGGGAATAAAATAATATACTTGTCAATGAAGATGGAGTAACATAACACTCAGGAGACAGGAATAACTAACACTGCGTCTGAAAGCTTTGCTGACTTGTTTGCTGACAGCATCGCTGCCCTATCAGGCAATGACTTCTGCTGGCAGCGTTTGAGCACAATGGTGCCTTACGAAACTGATTTCAGACAGACCTCTGAGGCAGCATAACCATCTCCCGGAGAGTCCGGGAGTCTCCCACATGTAGATAGCTGAATATTGATATTGGGCCATGTATAGTGGACCTCTAGGGCCATGAGTCAAAACAGACCCACCGAGTTTCGTTCCAATCGGCCATTGTTATCCTGGTCTAAAAGGTGCTCAAACTTCATTGACCGATGGCGGCCATGTTGAGATGCGCCAATGTCCTCAAAGACAATCCTGGCACCTTGGACAAAGACACTTCATGCAATTTTAAATTCAATCAGGGGTGCATTTCCCGTACAACAACGTAACTCGCTGCTTAACTACCCTGTGTGATGCATCGTTGAAGAAAATCAACTAGCTCGTCACGACTGTTTCCCGAAACCGTATTGTTCGGTTCGTTCAACCACGTTGGTTAGTGATGTCACGCAGGTGGTGGAGTAATAACTTCTTCTAATTAATCTGTTTGAGATCAAATTAATGCTGTTTTGCTATAAATTACTATTAATATTTTGCTTTATTTTCAGATTCATATGCGCATGTGCACATGCGCACTCTTCAAAAACAAATTTTTAAATCTTTTGACAAACTAAAAGACACAAATGACATTTGTAAGTATTATAAATAAAAGATTCTCATTGCACTTAATGTCAGCTTTCTTATTTTGCTGAAGATAAGGATTTATTTGGTCCACATGTACTGCAAACAAGAAACTCTGCTTCTAACCTAAGGTCGTTTCGGGAAACACCGACTCGTTGAACTACGCTGATAACGACGGAACATTGCGAACATATTTGGCTAACGATGCTTTTGGGAAACGCACCCCTGACTAACGTTTGGATGGTTATATCCATTTTCAGGTTTTTTTCCCTGTTATAGTGCCACCAAGTGGCCAAATTCAAGTGGTAATTTTTTTTTACTCTGACCCCAGATTGATAGTGTGCATATTGATAGTGGAATTATATATAATATCCCAGAAATCGAGCGAGAAAGAGCGAAAGCCTGAAACCACCAATCACAAGCGGTCAACCAAGACACGTTACCATTACACCTGGTATTACCAATTTACGTTCAGATTTTGTGGAGATCCTCGCCTCTTTTTCATCACACTCAACTACATCACTTTTGGCACATGAATACTATTAAATTAACAAACCAGCTTTAGGTGGCTTGCGCAAATGAATATAATAGTATAACAGATTTTTATATTATGGTGGGGGGTGATGTGCCATCTCACCGAAATTAGTTTTTGCAGGGTGTGATGTCATAACACTATAATGATCTACAACAAAATACAGCGAGTTTTGGTGATAACTAAGAGAATCTTTAAAGTCCCCCTGTGGTGAAAATCCAGCTTTTAATATTGTTTATATGTCTATGTGGTATTTTTAATATGCTTTAAGACAAACCATGTGCAAACTCATCAGTCAACAGCATCGCTGAGTATTTTCTCCTTAAAACTGCAGTGAACCAAAGACAGTCTCAAAAACACGGTTTGAAATCGCTGGTGTTTCTGACGTCACAAACTATCTTGTAACCAATCAGATCAACGTGTGATCGTCAACGAGTGGATCTCTGAGCTGTTGTGAGTGAGTGGAGGCGGGGCTCATTTGCATATTCATAGAACTGTGTATACTAAATGAGGCAAGGGTGTAGTTACATTCAATGTATTTTAAGGCATGACCAATTTTTTCACGGAAAAAAAACGTTTAAATATGTCATTTTGCCGAATAAAGATGTGTTAAATCAAATTAAAATTGACTACAGGGGGACATATCCGACTTGGATACTCACCGAGACATAATTTTTGACATAATTATACACATTTTGACATAATTTTGAGTGAATTTGTCCATTGAAGCACAGGAACGAAAAAGAGAGCTTTCGTTCACGCGCTCTCTGAGAGACGAGGCTTTCAGATCGTGCTTTGGATGTTAAACTTCCCACACAGCGCGTAAGTAACAAATTCCCTTTCGCGTGTTCCAGTGCTTATATATTGTCTATTGAATAACAATTAAAAAAATTGTTACTGGCCAACTGCCGACTGAAACCGTTTCATACACTCGCCAACGCCGATTTTTACTCACATTTGGCGCTTGGTGAGTGTTCATTTTAGGCCCTGTTTTGTATTATGGAAATGAATTGCGGGAAGATTCATTCAAGAAGCAACATTGAAGCAATTTCCATCATTCCCTTTAAGAAAAGGCCTTTATGGAAGCATCCATCTAAATAGAAATAACTAGCTTAAGTATAATTAACACAGATCCCAAAGGGTTATTGCAGTTAACTTACAAGTGACAGTAAATCAATCACAGAGTCTCAGCCCAGATGTGCCTCATATACGGTTGATAAGCTGTAATAAAGCTCATTATTGCCCCCATCTCTAACCTGCCCCTCTCTAAAGGACACTGATTGTTTGGAGGATTTAGACTCTGCCAATGAATCTCCTCCTGGGTGACAGTTTGACGCAATCAAGCAGAGATACTCTGTTCAATATCTGAGACAAAGAGCACATGATGCACCATTGGTTGCACACGCAAAGGTTAAAACATCAACAACATCTTCCCCGCAGAGCTCTCAATTCGTCACCATGACTCCTTCATTTTCAAATAGACAACATGTAGGGAAAGAGAGTTCTGGCCAGCCCAGATCTGCTGTTGACGTATTTCAGACACCTGTGACATGGAGGTAACCGTAAGCTTAAAATGTTAGCTTGTTTCAGACCTAGCTGTTTATTTGAAAAATTGATGCATCTCTTGATGGAAATAGATTTTGTGATGTTATTTAAATCAAGAGGTGCATACATTTTTGGTCAAGATCTTGGTTTTACAAAGTCCAGCTCTCTGTAAAGTCTCCTTCAGCACATCCCAAACACTTTCAATGAATTTAAGCTCTGGACTCAGAAGAGAAAAATCATGTGTGAAAATGATTCTTTAAGCTCATCCGAACCATTCTTTCACAATCTGAGCCTGATGAATCTGGACATTATCATCCTGGAATATGAACATGTAGTGTCTTCCTACATGCTAGTTTAAGAAATGAAAAGCTACACACTCCATCAGTTAGGGTTAGAAGAACTGTTGCCAAACATATAACATGCCAGCAACATAATAATCACTGCAATAATGATCCAATAATATACTCAAAGCATTTGCCTATTTAAATCCAAACAGCAACTTTTTTTTTCTTTTTCTTTTTGGCCGGGCAATGTATTTTAATATAGAAAACAGTTATTTTAAATTGTAATGATATTTCACAATATTACTATTATACTGAATTTTTGATCAAATAAAGGCAGCCTTGGTGAGCAGAAGAAACTTCTTTTTAAAAATATAACCGACCCCTAACTTTTTAAAGATAGTGTGTATAAATATGTATTGTTAATGTTACATTATAGTAGATATTTTACAAGTGCCTGATTTGTTTTGGAGCGGAGGGCATCATTTTCCTACCCTCTGTAAGAAGTCACGTGGCATTTAGAGCTCAGGTAACGGATCTATTTGGGTATTATAGATCTCCTTCAGAGAAACCAGCTGCCATGCTCCCAAAAAACTAGCTAAAGCTGAGGACAGCTACAACTGCGGGTCCCTGTTGACGCTAGACTTCTGTTTTGCCAGAAGTGCAGGTATGAATTTTTAAGAGGTACCGCATGAGTTCATGACTAAAAAGGAAAAATGAAGTAAGGCTGAAACTTGTAACACATTACCACAATGCTTTCTTTCTGAAACGTGATAGTACCTGGTGTGTGTTTGGAGAGAGAAGTGACATTGGCTATTATGTCTGAATTGCTGCATGGAAAACATGCCACAACTTACAGTTTTTATCTGCAAAAACCTGCGCATTAGCATGCATAACACAAACAGTGCCTAAATTTATAACAGAGCTTGCCATGGGCGAACACACCCTGTGATAGCAGGAGGGATCCTAGATGAGTGTTTGCTTTGATAGTTCTCAGATCTGGCACAACCTACAGTGCCACAGTCAAATGAAAAACATCCCATAAACATGCATGTTTTATTAAAGTTAATGAACAGTAGCGTGCCGTGCCGTGTGGACAGAAATTCATTAGTGCTTTTATATTCTAAAGGGTAAAATCATGATTTGCATTCAAATACAGCCAGTTTTTAAACATGTCTCTGTGCATGCTGTGCTTTTATTTATTTAGAAGAACAGGATGAGCTTTACTAAACAGTGGGTTACAGAAATGTGAAATCGCTAACATCTGGCGTTTTGTGCTTTTTAGATCCTGAAGAGTTTTAGGATTTTGAGCAAAAGAAAAAAGTTTAAATGAAATAAAACAAAGAAAAGTTTAAATGAAAAAACATATTTTAAAAGAATAATTAAAATAAAAGAGTATATTAAATAACTACAATTAAAGCATAAATTACTTTATATTATGTAAAATTGATAATACATGTATATATAAAATAATTATAAATACATCAAAAATATTAAATAAACTATTAAAGAATCTGCACTATATTTATGTGACTAATAAGCAATTTTTGCACTATTTCTAGGTTATTCAATTTGTACCTTCACTCTGTCAGACATCTCAAGTTCAGACTTTCAGAGCATCTTAGTTTTTACAGAGATAGAACAGCGAGAGGGCTAATAGACCTTATTTTGATACTAAAACCGACAGCTACTGCCTCTCTATGACCATATAACCAATACTTATGCTGACATTTTTCCAGCAATTATGTTTAACCGTCAAGTCAGATTTAATTTTATCACACGTCAAGTCAGTAAAAAAACAAAACAATAAGGGAACAGAGAACAAGACTTTAAACTGTTCCAGACCTCTGAAGCAAAACTCAAATATGATTTGAATACAATTTTTCAAATAATTCATTACTTAAGATTCTGGTTTCATAAAACTGGCTTCAGAATTCAAAAAAGAAAGAGTTCCTGAGATCACGCATGCTAATTTTCACAATGCTGCGATGACTTATGAATCTGACTGCAAATGCTTATTTTCATGAGGCAAAATAATATCACGATCACACAGGTACAGGAAGACATATCTTTCTTTGTCCTAGCACTTGTTTTACTGAAACATTTGTCTGTGAAGACCTCCAAAACTCGTACTTGTCAAACCTTGTCGAAACTGATCTGATTTGCATTCAATCTTAAGCTAAAATCAGAAGATATTTAAAGCTTACATTTATTCCTCATGCACTTATTAATAACTTCATACCGCTTATGTAACAGGCGTCTTCAGTTAGCAGGTCTTTGGCGGGTGATAATGAGTAGAGTTGAGTGTGAAATAACGTTTATAATGAAGAAGCAGCGTTTGCCCATTTCACGAGCGAGTGTGAATAAAAATGATGCGTCACTCTTTGCATTTGTCTTTGATACCTTGGGTTGTTAGGCATTTATGAAGTTCAGACAGCTCTGAAGAGAAACACAGCCCAATTATAATGAGCACAGCAAACCAGTTATAAATATCTACTGTAGCATTCATAACATTCCCATGGTGGAAATGACTTGACTTGAAATGAGTCTTCACTCGTTGTGTTTTTTCAGAGCCAAGCACTTGTGTTAAGAGGCTGGCTCTTATTGAAAGGGCTATTAGCTTGAGATGAAAAAGATATTTACATATTTCCACAGTAATAAATGCAAAAGCATAAATAATGGCTATGTGACTGTAGTGCATTCTGGTGTACAGAGATTCAACATTTCTTTGCTGTCTTGAATGAAAACGAGATGACGTAGTAATTCATTTGATCAACATACTTTGTTAATAACACTAATATGCATATCTGAACTATCAAATGGACAAAAAATGCAAGAGCTCTTAAGATGTTTTTTTATTGAGGGTTCAGATTAAATGTATCAGTAGCCTAAAACAATTTCATCTCTACTTTCAACACACACACACATACACACACTGGTTTCCATTTATATGGGGACTACCCATATATTTAATGATTTTTATATTCCTAAACCTACCCATCACAGAAAACTTTCTGCAGTTTTAAATTTTCAAAATACTTCATTTAGTATGATTTATACAACGTTTTCCTCATGGAGACAAACAAAATTCCCCAAAAAGTCGAAATTTACGGGTATAACTAACCATATCCATAATAGCCTTATAGCTACCAGGCTGGAATACCACACACACACAACATTAAACTGAATAGAACAGCACAGAGCAGAGCAGAATAGAATAGAGAGAGAAAAACATAACAACAGATTAGAACAGGAACAGGAAAACAGAATAGAATACAACAGAACAGAATAGAACAAGAACATGGAGCAGTAGAAGAGAATAGAATAGAACAACAAAATAGAAAATAGAACAACAAAATAGAAAATAACAGAATAAAACAGTGCAATAGAATAGAATAGAATAGAAAAGAATAGAATGTTCATAACCATGATCATGCCTACTGACAGGACTGAAAAATTAATCCGATCTGAACCGAACATCATCGTAGTCTCCAATTTCACGTTTACGACTTAGAAACTATGCAACATCTTTCAGACCCTCTGCATCCATAAATGAACCAAGCTGAATCCACAAAGCCACACTGTAAAGATCATTTACCATGAAACAAATACGCTAAATGTTTCGGCAAGTTCCCTTAATTAAACCCCATTTGTGAAACTCTGCTCACACGCATCTTACCGTGTGTGTGTGGCGTGTGTCCGTGCCTGCAGCTCGATCTGTTCTCTGCTGTGCAGGAGTAACTGGTGGTTTGAGGAGCTGAGGTTTATCAAGCGCAAGGAGGAGGTGCCTTCAGATATCGAGCGCGCGAGAGGTGTGTGTGTTGACATTGACTTCATTTCCTTTTGGGGTTCTAGAGACCCATATGTTTTACAGTATGTAATAATAGGCACTGAAAAATGTTCCATTTATATTGCCTTCAAAATCTTTTTCCAATTTAAAAACCCACACCCTCTCTTTTAGCACAGTGTTCTGTTATGTTTGTCCAAGTATAGACGTTTTTTTTTTATTAAAAAGCAAAAATATTTTGCATATTAATTTTTCATGCCTGGGTCGTCTGATTACATGTTGGACATGTTGAAGTTGATATCTATTTAACTACCAGTTCTCACAAAATTAGGAAAAGTCAAGTGTCATTATCCTTTTTGAGCTTATAAGGGATAGTTTCGGTTCCCATTGACTTCCATTGTTTTTGTTTTTGTTTTATTTTTTCATTTTTTATCCAAATACTGGAAGTCAAGTGCAACCTATACGTTTTGATAACCAACATTCTTAAAAAAAATATCTTCTTATATGTTCCACAAAACAAAAACAAAAAAACATACAGGTTTAAAGTCCCACTGAAGTGCCTTGAAGGTGCAGCTTTATTCAGTGTGTTGACATAATTTCCACTGAAACGGGAAGACAGGGCGGGACATATCGAACAGCTCCTCCATTTTTTTTAAATAGCCAATAGCACTTAGTTCTCTTACGAGAGTATCTCTCATACTGCGTAATATCTTACGCTATGGGGAAAACCTCTTTTCCACGAGATATTGAAGCCAAAAAATATCCTTAATTTTTAATCAATGTAAAACGCTTTGCGACAGCATGCAGACATAGGCAAGGCAGCTTGCGCGCCTATTGGCTGACCTGTGGCAAAAGCAGCAGCCTATCGACAGAGGCCCTGCGAGACGTGACACCCAATGGGGCACTTCGCACCAATATATGTCACGTCCCGCCAGAATAGGCGTGGCCTTGGCCTATAAATACAGATCGTTAGGCTGATACAAACTGATTTTCATCTCTTCAGCGAAGAATCTGCATCGCTGGATCCGGAGTGAGAAGCCGCGTCGTCTGAGGAAAAGCATACAGCGGGACGAGCCTTGAGTCTGAAGTCGCTGGCATCGCCGCCTTTAGCCGCCGTACCTGCTACGCTTTCCGGCGTCATATCCTTTCCATTCAAGTGTGTGTTTCTCTCCCTCCTGAAAGATCTGCGTCTTTCTCAAGATGCATAGGTCCTGCGGCTCGTGTCGAGCCACACTCAGTGAAGAGGATCGACATGTCATCTGCGTTTCCTGCCTGGGTGAGGATGGCCTCAAAAAGGATTTCCTGCCTCAAAAAGGACCACGCGCCGTCACAATCCAGACCGGCCCCTTTTCTTCCTGAACTTCACGAAGAAGTTGCGAGGTCCTGGAACGCCCCCCTCTCGGCCAGGGTGCGTAACTCTGCCTCTGCTGCATTCTCCACTGTGGACGGTGCGAAGGACAGAGGATACCTTTCTCTTCCCCCAGTGGAAGCAGCGGTAGCTTCCCATCTCTGCCCGCCCTCTGCTGGACGGAGAGCTCAGATAACGCTACCATCTAAAGCCTGCCGAGTGACGTCATCCATGCACGGTCGCGCATACACCGCCGCCGGGCAAGCCGCGTCAGCACTACACACAATGGCCATCCTGCAGATCTTCCAGGCCGACCTTCTCCGAAAAATGGACGAGGAAGGCGCTGAATAGATCAGCGTTGCGGATTTACGGAGCACTACAGACCTGGCTTTACGCGCTACGAAATCAGCTGCACAGGCCATTGGGCGGAACATGGCCTCTCTCACCGTGGCTGGGAGACATCTGTGGTTGACGCTGTATGAAATGACTGAAGCGGAGCGCGCTGTATTTCTCGACGCGCCCATTTCGTCAACTGGCCTTTTCGGATCTGCCGTCAAAGATTTCGCGGACAGATTCCAAGAGGTTCAAGAGACATCGCAGGCTATGAAGCACTTCCTCCCGAAGCGCTCTAGTTCTGCAACAGTTCGCTCTAAACAGCCGCCTACCCGGAGCTCCCAGCCGCAGCCTGCACCACCCGCCGCCGCCGCTTCTCAACGCCGCCAGGCCCGAGAATAGAGGCCGCGCTCTCGCTCTGCCGGACGCTGCCCCCCTCAGCGCGGGCCCCGGCCGAGGATCGAAATCAAGCCCGAGGTCTCAAAGCCTTCCTAGCCTCTCTAGGAAAGCGACGGTGTTCAAATCCCGCTGCGGCCGGGTTTTCACCAAAACATTTCGCTCGTCCAGTTCCATGCAATGTGACTGTTCCAGTGTATTTAGCAGTCAACAAGCCGGTTCATTTGCCCGCTTGCCTGCACACAAAAGCCGTTTTTACGGCTACCCAGATAAATCCAATAAAGAGTGTATTTTCTGGTGTTCCGGCCACGGCCGATGGTGTTATGAGTGTTGTAAGAATGCCCACGTCCCAGTGCCCATTCCCACACGCAGGCACAGCCCGCCACAGCGCAGGGCTAGCACAAATAAAATCGACTCAGGGTGATTGTGCTAACAATGTAACGAATGTGCCCACAACACAGTGCCCACAAACACTACACAATGCGTGTCCCTCGGTTTCTGTAAAAACGAAACCGACACACATTCAGTCAGCACAAGCCGACGGTGTTATAAGTGCAGTGAATGTGCCCGCCCACATTCCCTCACAGACACGCTCATCCCCACGGGGTTTGTCCCGCTCGCTTTCTCTCCACAACCGGTCATAGAGAATTCGAGCGCGACCAGGCTGCCCACCGTGATCGGCGCGCCTACCGCCTCGCACGTTGTAAACACAGTAGGGCTGTGAATCTTTGGGTAGGCAGCGAATCGATTCGATTCACGATTTATAGGTTTTCGATTCGATTCAAGAACGATTTTTGCAAATTCAGAAAGATTCGATTCAATGCGATTCACATTAAAATTCGATGTGATTCGAATAATTCGATTCGATTCTTATTTTTTTATATGCATTCATAGGATTATTTAAATGCGTCCCCCAATGGGTCTTAGTCAGGGTGTGAATTATACAGCTGCCTTCGGGGGTCAGAGTGAAAAAAAAAAAAAAATTACGACATTTTGTCTATTGTTAACGTTTGTTCATGTTAGTTTTTAATGAATCTATTATTATAAAAAATATTTCCAAAGCCTATAAATTAGCATTTGTAAAAATGTAAACCAAGATTTAAAAAGGCTTTAAAAGTATAGTTAGTTCATCATGCTAACTATTTTGTAGGAACACAACCTTAAAGTGTTCCTGGTACATTAAACATCCTTCCATTGTGAGACTAAAAATACCATGAACTTTCCCAACTAAACCTTAACTAACGTTTCCTCATGGAATAGCTACTCTTTGTTCTCTTTATCCGAATAAACATTTTCCTTGTGGTTCTGAAAGAAAACGCCAGGTGTCTACTTGTGCTATAGTGATTACGAATGCAACTTTAATGCGCATCTGATTGATGGATAAACCACGCGCTCTTATTTCAGTGTAATTAATGTTGTAGTTATTTCATCAGTTCAGTTTAACGACATTAAGTTACATTTCATTCATCATTCATGATTAATCGGAAGCGTGTGCATTTTAGACACCTATTATACGTTTTCTCTTTCCATGTAATAAATGCGCACCATTGAATAAGTGGGGTTTTACTTTAACTGCTCAGGACGGGTATGACCCATTTCCGTAAAACTTCAGTATCTTATCTTAAAGAAAATAACGGTGACGTTTCCAGGCAACGAGCGCGTTGTTTCATAGCAGTGCCCGCACAATGATATGGCAGCTTTATCAATGGCTTGCTTTCTCGATAGAAAGCTGTTATCTGCTCATGTGAACACCAATGGCTGTCCTGAGGAGAGCTCAAACATGGACTGCTCAAAAATCTGTAGATGAGAGCTATATGGGACCGAGCGCGAGCAAAATCCGGTGAAAGATGGTAAGAGTGCAGCGAGTATGTGAGAGCTGTGAGGACGCGAAATGACGCCGCACAACGCCTCAATTCGCGCATGTAGTCATTTAATGTTTATATGTTTTAAAGCACTGAATCGATATAGAATGGCAAATGATTCAATTCTTAGCATTTTAAATCGAATATTGACCGAAATAAACGATTCACGATTCGAAAATACATGTTTCAAGATCGATGCATATGCATCGTCAGGATTTGTAATCGATGCATCGAGAAAACGAATGAATCGTTACACCCCTAAAACACAGTGTTTATGTCTCAGCACACCGGAGCTCTGCAACCGCTGCAATGCCGCGGCCAGAGCCCGGATTTCATTCTACCCCTAGCTATTCACGGAGATGCGTGGGCAAAGCTGCCCGGGGTATCAGAGTGGGTGTTGAACACTATAAAGAGAGGCTATTCGCTACAGTTCGCTCAACGTCCCCACTGTTACACGGCGCGAGTCGAAACCTCGTTGAACAACGAAGTATCTCATCTACTTCGAGCCGAAATAGCGAAACTGCTGAGAAAAGGGGCCATAGAACCTTTATCTCAGGCTCAGAGCGAAGGGGGGCTATACAGCAGATATTTTCTGGTACCGAAGAAAGACGGGGGTCTCAGACCCATTCTCGATCTGCGACAGCTGAACAGAGTGCTTATGAAGCACCAATTCAGAATGCTGACAACCAGGAAAATCCTCGCGTAAGTGCGCCAAGGAGACTGGTTTATGTCAATAGATCTGAAGGACGCCTATTTCAAAATACAAATAGCGTCACGTCACAAGTGATTCTTGAGATTCGCCTTCGAGGGCCAGGCTTATCAATACACAGTCCTACCGTTCGGCCTGTCTTTGGCACCCCGTACATTTACGAAGTGCATGGACGTGGCTCTCGCACCCCTGAGATTTCGGGGCATCAAGTGTTGAACTACTTGGACGATTGGTTGATTCTAGCTCGATCACATTCAGAGCTCATAGAACACAGGACCACATTGCTCGAGCATCTCGAGAATCTGGGTCTCACAGTCAATTGGGCGAAAAGTTCGCTGTTTCCGAGGGCAGACCGTTCTTCAGCCAGTGGTCAGAACGGGAGAAGCTCCTGCACATAAACTGTCTAGAAATGCTAGCAGTAGACAACGCGCTACGGTGCTTTTGTCCCCAGATAAAAGGCCGCCATGTCTTAGTCCGGTCGGACAACATGTCAGTGGTGGCATACATAAATCACCAGGATGGCGTCAGGTCCCGAAACCTTTACAGGCTGACGGAAGGCCTCCTGGTCTGGGCTCAGCACAACCTGCTTTCACTGAAAGCAGCGCATGTGCCTGGTTGTCTGAATCTGGCACCAGACCGTCTGTCTAGAAACAATGTCCCAGCAGGGGAGTGGTCGCTGCACCCGCAGACGATCCAACTGCTGTGGGACACATTCGGCAGAGCGCAGGTGGACTTGTTCGCGTCCCAAGAAAACGCTCACTGTCCGAACTTTTTCTCCAAGAGCAGGGATGCGCTGGCCCACATATGGCCCCGCTGCCCCCTCTATGCTTTTCCCCCCGTCGCGCTTCTCCCTCAGGTGCTAGAACGGATCAGGGAAAACGGATGCCCAGCGCTTCTCGTGGCTCCGCTCTGGACAAACCAGAACTGGTTCCCAGTCTTGATGCGGCTCACCAGCACTGCCCCGTGGCCGATACCGGTGAGGAGAGACCTCCTCTCTCAGTCAAAGGGCTCGATTTGGCATCCTCGCCCGGATTTATGGTCCCTACATGCATGGGCCACCAAAGGGTGCCCGCTAACCTCCCAGAGGGAGTGTTAAATACAATCACGCAGGCTAGCTAGACGGCTCTATTCCTTGAAGTGGTCAGTATTCTCTGCCTGGTGTCAAGCTCAGGGCTTTTCACCCACAGACTGCGGGGTTACGGAAGTGCTCTCCTTCCTTCAGGAGCTGCTGGATAAGGGCAGGACCCCATCCTCGCTCAAAGTGTACGTGGCGGCCATAGCGGCGTTTGCAAAACTGACGTATGGCCAGTCACTGGGGAAAAACGACCTGGTCGTGCGATTCCTCAGGGGAGCTCGGAGGCTGAATCCTCCCAGACCCCCCTCAGACCCTGTTTGGGACCTTTCTACGGTTTTGGAAGCCATGAAAGGTGCCCCATTCGAGCCATTCCATTTGTCAGACATGAAACATCTGTCTCTCAAAACGGTATTCCTTATGGCTCTCGCTTCGGTGAAGCGTGTAGGCGACTTGCAAGCGCTTTCAGTAAGCGCGTCATGCATGGAGTTTGGGCCTAATGACTCGAAAATCATACTCAAACCAAGGCACGGGTACGTGCCCAAATCTCTCAACACACGTTCAGGGCCCAGGTTATATCCCTGTGCGCCCTCCCGGCTCGTGATGAGGAGGAGGATGCGAGTCTCCTCTGCCCTGTCAGAGCACTGAGAGCTTATTTGTCCCGCTCGTCGGTCTTCAGACAGACAGAGCAGCTCTTCCTTTTGTTTGGCGGACGCTCCAAGGGACTGGCCGCATCAAAACAGAGCCTATCCAGATGGATAGTTGATGCCATAGTGCTGGCTTACACTTCTAAGGGCCTGCAGTGTCCTTTGGGTGTCAGAGCGCACTCCACGAGAGGTATGGCCTCGTCGCGGGCGTGGTCTAGCGGGATCTCCTTGCAACATATCTGTATGGTGGCAGGCTGGGCCTCGCCATCTACATTTATAAGGTTTTATAACCTAGAGGTTCCCGCCTTACAGGCTAAGCTGCTGTCGGTCTAGAACTCAGTATTATCTGTCCCGCTGCGCCGGCGCAGAATACTGAGTCATTGCTTATGCACACTGATCGAGAGAACAGCTCCATGGGTGCTGAATAACCCGTACTGTTACCCAGTTCAGGCTGAACAAGTTCACCCTGTCTGTGTGGAACACTGTTTACATAACTAGCTCCTGTAGGATGCTATTTCATGGGAAATGATGCTTGCAGCCTCTCTTCCCTGACTCTCTGTGAGTCTATGGTGATTATGCACTATATGGGCCCCTGGCTACTGCCCTTGGGACTTTAGTGTCGGATCCCAGTATGCACGGCATGTTGCATTGTGTTCCCCATAGCGTAAGATATTACGCAGTACGAGAGATACTCTCGTAAGAGAACGTACTCGGTTACTAACGTAACCTCGGTTCTCTCTAGAGAGGGAACGAGTACTGCGTATCTTGCCGTGCACACTACAGCTTGGTTCCCTTCAGCGATGAAAACCAGTTTGTATCAGCCTATCGATCTGTATTTATAGACCAAGGCCACGCCTATTCTGGCGGGACGTGACGTATATTGGCGCAAAGTGCCCCATTGGGTGTCATGTCTCGCAGGGCCTCTGTCGATGGGCTGATGCTTTTGCCACAGGTCAGCCAATAGGCACGCAAGCTGCCTTGCCTATGTCTGCATGCTGTCGCAAAGCGTTTTACATTGATTAAAAATTAAGGATAATTTTTGGCTGCAATATCTCGTGGAAAAGAGGTTTTCCCCATAGCGTAAGATATTACGCATTACTCGTTCCCTCTCTAGAGAGAACCGAGGTTACGTTAGTAACCGAGTACGTTTATATCACAGCTCGGCAAGTCACCATTTAGAAAATAGCAATTGTGTGAACAAATGATAGATTTCAGCCACAGCTTCAGTGTCTATTTATAATGTAGTGGGCGGAGCTTCAGATTCTAGGGAGCATTTGATTGGACAGAAAATCTGAGGAGAAGCTGAAGTGCAAAGTGATGTCATCGAAATCATTGATCCATATTGGCGGAAGTGAGAGACTGTAAGTTTCGCTTATATATTCTAAATGTGAATTTTGTCATTGTTTTGGAGCACACTTACAGATAACAGTAAGGCTAGCATATTCATACTAAAAGCCAAAAAAAGTTACATTTTAATTTCATGGGGCCTTTAAAGGTTCAGTATATTGATAGCTAGCGGATGAAATGGGTAATGCAGTGCAAATTCAAAATATTGGAGAGAGTTGTTCCTCTGAAAACATATTATGGTATTTTTATGCTTTGGTACAGTCCAAAAATTACAGCACCTTTAAAGAAAAATTATTTGTGAACTATATCTTTAAAAGGTCTCTCAGACAGAACGGTCAATGGATAATAAATTCCTTACAGTTGAAACTATTATTGCTTGGAAGACTGCAATTTGCTATCCAAATATTTCAGGAAAAATTTAGAACAACATTTTATTATAAAAAATAAAAAAAATTATAAATCAATGTTCACAATAATGTCAAAAATAGGCAAATGACATACAGTTTTGCGGTTTTGGATATGTGGTCAATATTTATTTGATTTGAATTAAATGTCTTGAAAAGTATATATGTTGTTTGAGAAGAATAATTAAGTAAGAGTTATTTAACAGATGTAAATAATGGGTTCAGTGAACTATATGTGCAAACATCATTTATTTTCTTAATGGTTGACTTAAATGGTTGATTTTATGACAGCTAGTCATTTATACTAAGAATAATGGATGACTTTATAACTGGCAAGGTTTTTCAATGTTCACAACTCAAAATTTAACAAAAAAAAAGTGTAATAAATTTCACAAAAAGCATACCTCAATATTTCATACTGCAGTGTATTACAGTCTACATTCTGGTAAGATATTAAAAGTCCTATAAAGAACCACATTAAGACACAATGATTCTTGAGACTTCAAAGAAATGTAATGCACATTCCCATTAGAGGCACACTTCCATTAGAGCAGTGTCATTAAACACACACTGTGTTTTCTGGAACAATCCATATAGAGGCTCTTCTTTTTTAAATGTTTAATTTGTTCTGCAGGTTTTATCTGGACCTACCTGGGGCTTCCTGGTGCACTTGTAATTGACATTTCCAAATGATGTTGTTTGTCCATTCACAGACCACTACAAAGCAGTCGGACTGCACTATGTACTGTACCTACTTTTAAATCTTTATAATCCAGATTTTTGTCCTACAAATGTGAGAGATAGTGACGTTGGTTTAAATGAGTATGAGGTAGGAGTGTGGATTCATCACTAGAAGCTATTAAATGGTGATAATGTTCATCTGGGTCATGGGAAAAAGGTTTATTTTGTCAAATAGAACATCTTTTGTGGTTAAAGAAAAATTGTCCAACCCCCCACTTGAACTATTCAAATCAAAGGGAATGATGGCTGTTTTAGGATCAAAATTACGCCGATCCTGCTTGGTGAAATCATGGTTATCCCAGGATGCTCACAGTTCTGGCATCTGGTAATTTCATGAATAAAGGTGCTGTCAAATTAGCGAAATTTCATGGGCAAAAAAGGTCTATTGTCAATAATGTTAGTGGCGTATTAAGCGCAGCTCACAAAGAAGTCTTTCAAAATCAAGCAGCTTTCAGTTGGGCAACATGGCAAATCCACATGACCAACTTGACAATGCCCATGCTGTCACTCTTTTTTACTTTTGTAAACCAATCACGATGAAACCATCGAAACGTCAATATTCAACACATACAGTATGTAACAACAGCAAAAGGTGAAATTTGTAAACAATATGCGCAATAAATCCAGCGTTAAGTCAAATCTGCATATTTTAAACACTCAAGACAGATGTCACTACCTGAATGTGACAGTGATTGGCTGCCGCCCGCGTTTTTCGCTTTATTTATTTATCTGCAAGTGAACTACCCAACCTTATGACGCTATCGGCCGCTCTCAACAATTTCTCCAGTCTGCTATCAATCCCACAATGCACCGCACGAGCATCAAGCTTTCTGTTGATACCAACTTGAATCCGTTGCGAAATGTGGGGAAATCTTTTGCCCTCGCGTGAAATTCCCAATCGCGTGGATTCCTGTTGAAATTATGGATTTTGCCTTTGAAAATTCCCTGAACAATGGTAAATGTGACTGCAACAGTAATCCAAAGCTAATCAAAAGTTCCTACCATAATCTTCATATCATAGTACAATTACTATTTAAATATTTTATGGCAAGACAGTGTCAATGGTATGATTCTTTTAAAAACATTTACCATCTATTCATTTCAGGGGAAACTAACAGTCGGTCTTTAGACAAAATTACTAAAAGAATATAACAATGTATCAGTGTGAAATTATATTAGAAATGACAAATGCCATAATATTAGCAATTTGACTGCTCAGTCAAGTACACTCTATTCTTTTCCTTGACAGCTCATCATTAAGAAGCTGAACAATTATGAACAATTTGCATAACCTTAAACCTAGTCACATTTGTCAAAAATAGGTCCTTTAAAGCACTCCACATCATAAACACTAAAAAATAGAGATTCAGCCTACATTTATCGCTTCCTAAATTAGGCCCTATGTAGGAAATGAGGCTTATCCAGAGCCGTCTGTGTGGCACTGTTGGGGAGTGTGCACGTGGTCTCACTCATCCGACGAGAACGAGATGTTAATGTAGTGCAACACCTAACTCACCATCCTCTCTGGAGGGACACCAAAGAGCAGCTACAATCTATACATCCTTCAATACCACAGAGACTGAGAGAGACAAATCAGTATTCAGAATTACGGTTGACTGACAATTGCTTTTTAATAGAATATTCTTAAATCAATACATTTGGGCCCACAATCCTAAATATGTGGTTACATTTTTGGTGGTTTCTAACCCTTGTGAAAAAGAAGTACACTTTAGCATCATTTTATTAAGAAAACTCAATACAGATATAATGCAATTTAAAAGAATATACTTATGTTTTCAGAATATATATTTTTGAATATATGTTTTCAGATACTTAATTGCATGAAAATGGCAATTAAATTTGAGTTAGATTTTATTTTAATGCCCATGTTACAGTGTAATTATACATCTAAGTAGGCCTACCAAGCAATAATATTTAGTATAGGGATAGGATTAGGGTTAGTTGCATGTAATTACACACAATTTATATAAATTACAACAGTAACTAAATGTAACATGTAACAAGGACACTGTCAAATAAAGTGTGACCGAAATTATGTATTATAGTTTAAATTTATATGAAATGCAGTCAATTGAACTTAAGAGTGCGTTTTTGACCCACTTAAATACATCTTTATGTGTAATTTCATAATTACTTCTTTGAAATATGGTTTGGGTGTACTGCCGAATGTACTGACAAGCATTTACGGTAAACTAAAATACACTTTAATGTAACTTCTACTGAGACTTGTATGTCGTGTATTTAAATATATTTATAATTACACATTTGTAATGATGAAGTTGCAATTTAGTAGGCTACATGTAAAATATATTAACTCTAAATGTAATATATAAAAACCACCACAGTTAGAATGATAATTAAGTACTTTAAATGTACTTTAGTATGTTAGTAAAAACATCCAGACATGTTTACTTTAAAGCATGACAAAAGATTCCTAGAAATGATTTAAAATTCAAATTAGAGTAAAACGTTAAACAATCAGTACATTGGAGGTGAGCTTTCCTCTTTTCCAGGGCATCTACAATGTTAGGAAAGCTCAGAGGATCATTAGTGACTCCAACCAACCCAAGCCATGGACTCCTCTCATTATTCGGCTGCGGGACACCTTGTTCCCTTGGGCTATCAGACTGCTGAACTGCAACTAATACAGTACAATACAATGCAGTCTTATAAAAATTATAATACAGTCTTGACTGTTCCAATGCAGACTACACCATTTCACACATGCTATGCATACTGTGAATATCTCTGTGTTACAGCCCTAACTTCAATCTCTTTGTGTAATGTGTATTGTGATATATCATATTTGTTGTATACTCCTTGATTTAGCTGGTGACGCTTGTGTGATGATGTGGGATATTTTAATTCCAAAGGCCAAGGGAACTTTGTCAGGATGCCTATTATCCAGGATCCATGAAATAACTGGCCTTTAAAAATAAAAATCTGCCTCTATGGGAATTTAACATAGGGGTGTCCTGACTTATGCACCCTGTATTTTAAGGAAGAACATTTATTTATTTAAGACACATTATTCATTCACAAAGAAAATTGGTGTCCTTAAAGGTTGGATTTTTCCTCATTTTTTAAATTAAGGCATTAAGATCAATTTCCAAAAGATGATTTTTTATTCCTCTTTTTAGTCAACTTTAGTATGGGCGTGTTCACTTATGCTATCCACTGTGTGTGTGTGTATATATATATATATATATATATATATATATATATATATATATATATATATAGCTTCACAAATTAAAAATTTAGCTGTAAAGTAGCTCTAACAAGCCAATATTGTCATTATAGAGCTCAAGCCACTTAGCCAATATTGGTTCACTTCAGTTCAATAACTGTAAAATTCATCAGTTTTGCATGCATACTGTTAATGAAGAGTATTTCTGCACATACGTGTGAGTGCTATGACAAACTCCACTGCAGACTGAAGCAAAAGACATAAGAGAATAGTGGTTTACATCTTACAGTTTGGATTTCATGTGGCTAATCATTTTATGTTTGTGTGTACAGTTACTTCACAAAAATAACATTTTCAAAAGATTTAAAATAGTTTGAGTTAGGGGTTTGCTGTTGCAAGAGATGTGTGACAATTTGCATCTTGTGTGTGTTTTGTGAGTTGAGTGTTAAGAAATGGAACCATAGTTTCAAAAGCTGTGGGTAAGCAATTTAAAAAAAAAACTAACTAAAAACACCAATCCCTCAAATCTGATTGGTTGATTGAAATGTTGTTCCGGGATCAACAACGCTGTTGGTCCAGGAACATGTTCTATTTGGTGAAATAACGTTAACCCACACATGTAACACCAATCATTGCAACCCTTTTTGCACAGACAGGCACCACACACACTTTTCATAAAATTATCCCAGAGGACACCATATAAGTATATATTGCCAATGAATTTTAAATACGCATTTATCTGTCTCTGTCACTGTCAATTTCCAAGCTTGAAATGGGACTTGTATTGGATCATTGGATGAGTTATTTCAGTTATTTCATAGAGCCATAATTATGAGCTTCAATTCAATCTGTTCGTTCTGCACATAATCAGACAGAGCGAAATGAGAAGAACAGAGTGTGAGAATGTGTTTCACAGTGTGTGACGTGTGAACAAGAGGTGAGAAGACAGTTTGGTGAAGGTGAGAGATGTGATAGACAGTTGGTGGCTGGATCAGATCACATCAGAACACAAGAGGAAGGAATATGTAAAATGTCTTTTCATTGTGTGTGTGTGTGTGTGTGTGTGTGTGTGTGTGTGTGTGTGTGTGTGTGTGTGTGTGTGTGTGTGTGTGTGTGTGTGTGTGTGTGTGTGTGTGTGTGTGTGTGTGTGTGTGTGTGTGTGTGTGTGTGTGTGTGTGTGTTGTGTGTGCATTGCAAAGCAATTTTTTTTTACTCTCTTTTGAGTTTTGGTTTGGCCTTGATCGATTACTCCTGTCTGCCTTGCTGCTGAGTGGTTTGCGTCTGTAAGCTCTGTATTGCTTTCTGTTTTGAATCTTTATTTACTATCATTCCGTGTTGTTTATATTGCTAATTCCAACACGCTAGTAATTTCGCTAGCCTGCACAAAACGCTAGTAACTCTGTGCCTGTCGTCTTTATTTTTTTATTTTTTTATTTTTTCTCGCGCGCGCCTTTTACGAATCCATCAAATAACTGTGGTAAGTATAGGATCAGTCAACAAACACCATGAGTAATGTCTTCTCCTGTAATTGTCACTTGCGCATGTCACATGTATAGTGTTACAGCCAGTCAGGAAAGAGACGGAGAGCGAATCCAAACGCAAGCAAATTTAATAAACAAAAACACACAGGTAATCCAGGGAACTCAAAACAGGACAGAAGTAACATTAAACAACAACCGACAGCCAACAACTGAAACACAGGGGTTTAAATACACAGACAAACAAGCTAAACAAGATAACAAGGGGGCATGGTTAATAAGAAACACCTGGGGAGACTAATAAACATGGACGAGGAACACCTGTGGACACTGAGCAACACCAACAAAAGACAAGACACATGGCAGGGTCACATGACAAACAAGGAATCACGTGATATACAAGACACAACAAAACCCACACGTAACATAGCGCCCCCCCCCCCCCCTATGGGCGGCTCCCGACGCCCCTTGAAACAAAACACGAAAGTTCAGGAGGGGGGTGAAGCGGAGGGGGTCTTGGGGGAGGGTAGGAGGGCCAAGTCCTAGCAGGGGAACGGGACCAGGGCAGAGAAGGTTGCGCAGGGGACCAGGGAGGAGATGAGCCCTCGGACGGCCATGGCGGAGAAGACAGTCCATCGGGCGGCCAGGGCGAAGAAGACAGTCCATCGGGCGGCCAGGGCGGAGAAGACAGTCCATCGGGCGGCCAGGGCGTAGAAGACAGTCCATCGGGCGGCCAGGGCGGAGAAGACAGTACATCGGGCGGCCAGGGCGGCGAAGACCCTTCGGGACCCTACTTGTCCGTAGACACTGGCTCGGAGGCGGCCATCTTGTCCGTAGACACTGGCTCGGAGGAAGTGACATGAACAGTCTCTGGATCGACAGACGTGACTTGAACAGTCTCTGGATCGGCAGACGTGACTTGAACAGTCTCTGGATCGGCAGACGTGACTTGAACAATCTCTGGATCGGCAGACGTGACTTGAACAGTCTCTGGATCGGCAGACGTGACTTGAACAGTCTCTGGATCGGCAGACATGACTTGAACAGTCTCTGGATCGGCAGACGTGACTTGAACAGTCTCTGGATCGGCAGACGTGACTTGAACAGTCACTGTTCAAGACGTGACTTGAACAGTCTCTGGATCGGCAGACGTGACTTGAACAGTCTCTGGATCGGCAGACGCGACTTGAACAGTCTCTGGATCGGCAGACGCGACTTGAACAGTCTCTGGATCGGCAGACGCGACGTGAACAGTCTCTGGATCGGCAGACGTGACGTGAACAGTCTCTGGCTGGACGTGGCTGACGTGAAGCTCTGGCTGGACGTGGCTGACGTGAAGCTCTGGCTGGACGTGGCTGACGTGAAGCTCTGGCTGGAGGTGGCTGACGTGAAGCTCTGGCTGGACGTGGCTGACGTGAAGCTCTGGCTGGACGTGGCTGACGTGAAGCTCTGGCTGGGCGTGGCTGACGTGAAGCTCTAGCTGGACGGTCTCTGGATGGTCTCTGGCTGGACGGTCTCTGGCTGGATGGTCTCTTGCTTAGGAGCCACCGGACACGTCGTTGAGGAGGCCATTCCTCTCCTCCTCCTCCGTCTCCGGACCACCGGACTAGGGACCACCGGAACCGGAACCAGCGGTGGAGGCCGGGCGTGACACGGGATTGAGCTCTCCAAACATTTGGAGAGCGCCTCTCTCCAGCTCAGACCGGAGAGATCGGGGAGCTCCCTAGGATTGACCTCCTTAGCCGCCAGCCGGTAACATAATTTTATCGCCTGAAACACAGGGGTTTAAATACACAGACAAACAAGCTAAACAAGATGACAAGGGGGCGTGGTTAATAAGAAACACCTGGGGAGACTAATAAACATGGACGAGGAACACCTGTGGACACTGAGCAACAACAACAAAAGACAAGACACATGGCAGGGTCACATGACAAACAAGGAATCACGTGATATACAAGACACAACATACCCCACACGTAACATATAGTATAGCCATCTCTGTCAGCAATATAAGATTTACATGTGATAAATGCAGGGAGACAGTCAGGCTGACGGAGAAGATTTCAGAACTAGAGAAACGCATCCAAACTTTAATTGAGGATAGTAAGAGTGCAAGGGTTTTAGATACTGCTTTCGAAGCGACTAGTGACCTCTGTACATTGTTCGGGTCCGGCTGAAGTAGAGCCCGTGCAGCAAAGCAACTGGGTGACCGTGAGACGCTGTAGCCGTGGGACAAAACTCCGCTCTTCCGTTCTAATAACAACATTAAACAGGTTCTCCCCACTCAGTGAAACACCCACTGAGAATCCTGTTGAATGTGCCCTAGTTATTGGCTATTCTATTACACGGAACGTGAAAATAGAGACACCAGCCACCATAGTCACATGTTTGCCGGGAGCCAGAGCGCCTGACATCAAAGCAAATTTAAAAGTGCTGGCTAATGATAATCGTAAATTCTATAAGATTATTATTCATGTCGGCACTAATGATGTTCGACTTCGCCAGTCGGAGGTCACTAAAATTAGGAACCTGGGTGTGCTCTTTGATAGCAATCTTTCATTTGAAAGTCACGTGTCTAGTATCTGTAAAACCGAAATTTTCCATCTTAAAAATATATCCAAATTACGTCATATGCTCTCAATGACAAATGCAGAACAATTAGTTCATGCGTTCACGACATTAAGGCTAGATTATTGTAATGCTATTAAAGGTGGTTGCCCTGCACGCTTAATAAGAAAATGACTGTCAACACTGCATTGGCTCCCTATTAAACATCGTATAAATTTTAAATATTGCTGATTACTTACTAAGCACGAAATGTTTTAGCTCCCCAGTACTTGAGCGAGCTCTTAACACATTATAGTCCTTTATGTCTATTGCGATATCAAAATTCTGGCCAGTTGATAATACCTATAATATCAAAATCGACTGCTGGGGGTAGATCCTTCTCCTATTTAGCACCTAAACTTTGGAACAGTCTTCCTGACATTGTCCAGGAAGCAGACACACTCTAAATTTAGACTAAAAACGCATCTCTTTTACCTGGCATACACATCGAACACTATACAGCCCTATTATTCAGATCAGTTAGATTATTATTAGCATGCATAAATTAGGTCAGCCGGAACCGGGAACACTTCCTATTACACCTGATGTACTGGCTACATAATAAAAAGACAAATTTATTCTTTCTGTTTATTTCGAGGTTAACTGTAATCAGCCGTACCCGGGCCGCACGAGCGGATTGGCCATCGGGAATACCGGGAACAATCCCGAACGGCCGGTCCATTTCAGGCCGAAGACCGGCCGGTGGTCAAAGAGTTTTTTTTGTTTTTTTTTATGATACGTGACCAGCCTAACCGGCCACTCAGCTGCAGTGGAACACTATTGCTGCGTCCCGATTCGCATACTATCCGTCCTAAATAGTATTCGAAAATAGAACTAGTACGTCCCAAATCGTAGTATGTTGAAATGAGTGTTCCAAAGAGACCCGGATGGTCTACTATATCCGTTCAGAATCCGAAGTGCAGATCGATGTACACTCTACGGCTGATATTGCCCACAACCCATCGCGCGTCGGACGAGGATTCGGTTAGAACTACAAACACGAGTGAAAAGTGTTAAAAAACTACAGACATGGAGGACGCGCGCGAGTCCGGCGGTTGTGTAGAGACGTTTAGATAAAGGGGTTTAAGTGATTAATTATCAGTATAACCTGACGAAAATTTATTTATTCAATGTTGGCTACGTTATATTGCATCTGCAGCAGCAATGTGAACTTTTGTAAAGATACGTTTATAGCCATTAAAATTTAAATGCAGCATTACATTCAAATTGCAAACACATTAGGAGAGTGAGAGTCTCCGCATGAAAGACTCACGACTGGCAAATGAACGAGCTACTACATTTCTCTCCGAAACGGTAAGAAATTATATTAGATTGAATGGAGGATTTTAACTGTGACGAGATCATTGACAGGGCAGTTTACGGTGATGCATGCGACAGAGCTGTCCGTTAAAGATGACGAAGTAGTATGTCCCAAAGCTTGCCTACTCTTTTGCTACACACTCAAAAGTATGTACTTTTTCTTCAAAAAAAGAGAACATACTTTTAGGGCGTAGTATAAATAGGCGAATTGGGACGCAGCGTGTGTGTGTGTGACTGTGTGTGTGACTGTGTGTGTGTTTCAGACCGGGCCAAGCCAATACTTTCAATCTGAGGGGGGTTACGAGCGGCCCCTCCCAACTTGGACTGATCCTCGTTTTTCCTGACATCCGATTGGCTCAAACTCGGCGCCGATCAAAGGAATTTACTTTTGGTCATGTTTGGCGGGTTTGTGTGTGAATGCAACAGAGACGGACGGTAAAAATTATGAAAAGAAGGAAAGAAGAGAAAGAAATGGGTGGGGCCGAAAAAATAAGAATTAGAAAGAAAAAAATTTTGGCACAAGAGGCAGCTAAATGCTGCGGTCATATTGATGAGGAGGGAGAGAAGGATGAGGAGGAGGAGAAGGGGGAGGAAGGGAAGCAGCAAGAGAAATAAGAGCAGGAGGATGAGGAGAATGGAACCAGTACAAAAACAGTGACAGGTACAGGGGCAGTGTGCAGGGCTGGGTTGCCAATCATATTAGGCATATCAATCAATCAATCAAAGCTTGATTAAGGACACACGCACACACACACACACACAAAATAGAAAAATACAGAACAATATTACATATTTACATGATCAAATGCCAATAGTTCCACATCCTAGATAATAACCTGACTGAAGCACAGATTTAATTAGAAAAAGTATTATTCTTAGTCATATTTATTACTGATATTCTTCTCATGTTCTTCTCATCTGTACAATCAGTAAGCAGAGGCAGCGTCCAGCACAGGGGAAGCTGAGCCAGGGAGAATTGAAAGTGAGGAAACACGCAAATCTCTATTGTATGGGACTGCAGTATTTGAGTGGGTATTTGTTAGTTCTTGTAACTATTTCATCACTCCGACTGACTGTACACATGACATGCTGGTAGTTAGCAGTATACTGTGACTTATGTGTTCGAGATTAGGTTTTCCTGACCTGATTGTGTTTAGTGCAGTGGTGACTTGCTTAGTCAGGTGTCATCCTAAAATTTCTTGAATGTCTTCAGTGTAATCTGATTACATATACTTCTGCTCATGCGCCAAGGTCACTCGCATAAAAGGCCTCTCCATCTTAAAGTCCCGGGCTTAATTTCAGTCCCAGTACGTCCCTGCCGGGCCGTATCCAGATCAGATGGTGGACTTGCGCCTCGACACGACCACAACGCATTCCTGATGTGTCAGCAGAGATTGTGTCAACTAGACTCTCCCCTGTGAAGGCCTCATTGACACAACAGCCATCGGCACTGATCCTCAACAAACTCGTCCCCATGAACTGTATAATATAATGTTCCGATCCAATCTGACTTCTGACCTGTAATGCTGCCTGAATCATAATCATATACTGTTCGTTTGTTGGCCAGAGGAGAACTGTCCAGCCGACTGAGCCTGGGTTCTCCCAAGGTTTTATTCTCCATTCTGTCACTGATGGAGTTTTGGTTCCTTGCCACTGTCGCCTTTTTCGCTTTTGTCGCCATTGGCTTTTGGGTTGCTTAGTTGGGGACATTTAATTTTATATTTAACAATATTATTACAACATTATTTTCCTGTTATCTCTGTAAAGCTGCTTTTAAACAATCTGTATTGTAAAAAGCGTTATACAGAAATAAAGGTGACTTAACTTGACTTCACTATGTCTATGTGGTGTTTTTAATATGCTTTAAGACAAACCATATGCAAATTCATAAATCAACACCTTTCCTGAGTATTTTCTTCTGCAGTGAACCAAAGACAGTCTCAAAAACACGGTTTGAAGTCGCTGGTGTTTCTGACGTCAGAAACTACCTTGTAACCAATCAGATCAACGTGTGATCGTCAACGAGTGGATCACTGAACTGAGTGAGTGAGTGGAGGCGGGGCTCATTTGCATATTCACAGAACTGCATATACTAAATAAGGCAAGTTACATTCAAGCTATTTTAAGGCACAAAGAAATGTTTTCAAGGAAAAAAAATTAAATATGTAATTTTGGTGATCAAAGATGAGTTTTAAGTGATAAAAGTATTGACTACAGAGGGACATTTCAGCACTATATTTTGCATTCACAATATGCATTCATTTACTTAAATTACATAATCATTCCTAATATATCCAGATGATCATTTGACTGTGATAAGTGTGTTTAGAACAGGTCACCTACTTGTCATGCCATGAATTCCCAATACGTTTCTGCCTCAATATAATAAAGTAAAATGAAGATAAAGTATAAAAAAAGTCACATTGTGAGATATACGTTGTCAAAAACAATTTCACAATTGCAATATATAAAGTTGCATTCATGATATATAAATTCATATTGTGAGATATGTGAAAATGCCCCCAAAATAAAGTTGCAACTGAGATATGAAGTCTTAATTACTGGAAATAAAGTTGCAAAAGCAAAATATGAAGTCACAATTTTGATTTTTAAAGTCAGAATTACATGACATTTAAGGTCAAGTCAAATGTATTTGTTTTGCACAGCGCTTTCATAATGCAAATTGTTTCGTAGCAGTTTACATAGAGTCTTTCTGTTATGTCTATGATGCCTTTGCTTAAACCTAATGCTTTTGCATTCAAAAGTGATTTTGAACTTGTATTCAATTGTGTTCAAGCAGACCAAATGGTTGGAGAAGTCTGCCATACATCACCAGAGAGAAAGTTACATAAAGTCATATTCTGAGATATACAGTCAAAATTACAAGAAATATAGTCATAAATGTGAGAAATAAAGTTGCTGTCAGCAGGGGTTGCAGCAAGGATGAAGAAGGAAGTTTATTTTCTGATAACAAAAATCAAAATAACAAAAATACCCAGGCTTATCAGAAATATCAAAAAAACACAAACAGAACAACCACTACATAAAGAAAACAACTGACAACTGAGAAGACAAATACCGGGCAATAAATACACAGGCAAACAAATCAAAAGAAACGAGACACAGGTGCAGGGAATTAATCAGACAATGAATCAATGTAGAAAGGGAAACAGAATGGGAAAATGATGCAAAAACCAAATCAGTGTCAAATTCAAACATTTTCAAACTCTGAACACCCATAACAGTTGCAATTAAGATATACAGTGGCAATCACAAAAAATAAATTCACAATTGAAATTTATAATTACCTTGTTTTTTAAAATGGTTTGTTGGAAACAGGCCATTTTGTAAACTAAGTTTACATAGTGGCCCAAAAAGAAGTACAGTGAAATATATATTTGTAAACATTGTGTGTGCTTGAATACATATATCACATAGAGACATTATCTTTTTAAACAACTAATATCAAACAGGCCCTTAATCAAGATTTGGCCATGTCAATAAAAGTCCATGAAAAACTTGACAGCAGTTTATTAAGGCGACGATACTACTGACACACACATGGCTTCAAATCAGATTGTAATTAGTGACCATTAACTTGTTTTTGCAAATCAGTTTAGCACCACCTTGGTCATGACCTCATTTCCATTCTCAATGTCTCCCAGTTTCATAGACAGATCTCCATGGTGAATGTGATTTCACCAAGAACATGTTCCTGGATCAACATCTGTGTTTATCCTGGAACAACATTCCAATCAACCATTCAGATATGAGATTTACAGTTTACAGTGTGGGGGCTTTCACACTGGGCTCGTTGCTGCGGGGGGGGGGGGGGGGGGTGTGTGTGTGTGTGTGTGTGTGTGTGTGTGTGTGTGTGTGTGTGTGTGTGTGTGTCGCATTAATGTGGCTTTCTGCTGCTTACAAATGGACTCTTTTGAGGAGACAGTGGATTTCCATTCATTTGTTGCCCTGAATCCACGCAAAATGGGCACATACACTGCAGATATCCAAGGTTAATCATCAACACTATCATCCCTTACATGTGTTTATTTAACTAAATACATCATAATCGGCTAAAACGCATGCGCAGGATACTTTACTTCCTCCTGAACAAGTGCGCACCCGGGTCCGTGTTGCTTTCATACCCCTTTTCCACCAAAGCATTTTGAGAGCCGGTTTGGAGCCGGTGCCTGCACGCGAACAGCCAAAAGACCCGATTCTCGGCCAGGAAAACTGGTTCCAAAGCGGCACCAACTCTTTGCTGGACTAGAACCTTTCTTTTACCACGTCATTCTTACGTCTGGGGCTGGGGGCGGGTGTTCTAAACATATTTTCTGACCATAATATAGGATCGCAAAGCCAGGAGAAACATTTGCAAGAAAACTATGTAGTCCGCCATTGTAATTGTTATGCTTGAAGTTGGCGCAAGCGTTTCAAATTTTTTTTTTTTTTTGAAAACATTATTATATATGTAAGCAAAGAAGAAACCAGTCACAATAGAGATTGCTAATGTGACGTCATCGTGACGTATTACCAGTGGTGAACGCAAAGCATTTTGGGAATCCGCGGCACAAACAGAAGGCGCCAGACTTGATTGCATGGAGGGAAGAACGCAGTATTCAAGATGCCGTCTACCTGCTGTGTTATAAACTGCAATAGTCCTTCTTGCACAGTTTTGAAAACGAATGTTAAGGGTTGTTTTAAGGACATGTTTGTGTATGCTCGTAGACAGCCACTCTGAAGCGGTCAGAGGCGATTCTAACTGTACGTTCACACCGCCGCCGACTTGAGCGTCAAAGAAGCTCTGGCCGCTTTGTCAAGGACGCTTGTCAAAAAGCACGGGGAAGCTCGTTGACGCTTTGGACGCTCTGACGTAGCAGGGAGAAGAGAAGTGTCACAACATGAAATGTAATAAACAGAAAAAACAAGCAATACATTGAAGAAACCTTTTATAATGACAGCATTTTTATAACCGTTTTGGTCACATTTGGTCAGGGAAAAAATAATAATTAGCTATTATTATTATTATTATTTGCATTAGTGCAATTGGTCAAATCGTTGTCACCGTGAGCAAATGAATTGCATTCCCGCTTAAAACGAGCGTTCGTAAATATTTCAAATTAAAGTTGCGCTCATTCTAAAATGTGTATCACTGGATCATTATGGAAAATCGCGAAGTTGTTGTGTTTGGTGCTGCTTCTTTTGTAACTGGTCCCTGTAAGCAAACAACGTCATCTCATATATGATAGGAAACCCAGCAACAGCGATTATCAGCTTCTCCTCCATTTTCTCGGAACTAATGTTTTGGTAGGAACGAAAGTTCACATCGTATGTTTCTCCGGAATCAGCCAAAGTGAAGGACGTCTTTATTCGGATTGGTTTCTGGGGTTTTGCCGCTGCTTGCCGCTGAACCGCGTCGTAGCTCATTACCATAAAGTTGAGCTTCTTTCAAATTTCTGATTGACGCTCAAAACGCTCAAAACGCGACGCCGAGGGATTTGACGCTCCTTGCAGCTGAGAGAAGCCAGCTTCCATTGAAAATGAATGACTTCCCGCCGCTTTGGAAGCTCAAGTCGGCGGCGGTGTGAACGTACAGTAACTTAGTTCATCCAAAACAAACTAGAAAATAGATTCAAAGTGCTAAATACCAGAATTATCCTTTAAGAACGGATCAATATATTTGTTTTCCTTAATTTTAATTAACCCTAACTTTATTCTCATCTGAATGGTAAATAATTGATTTTCGTATAAAAAATACTACAATTAAAAACAAATTAGATTTTCTTTTTTAATCAATGTAGGATGTGTAACTGCTCTGAAGACAAGAAATGAAAACCAATGCGATATGATTAATGTCCAAAAGATGTAACCCACAGACTGTTTTGAAATGGGGTTGGATGTTGCTTTTAAAACTGTGTGTTTGGTTGGGTGACAGTTGTAGGTTACAGCTTGACAAGAGAGAGAGTGTGACTAGAGTGAGAGAGTGTGAGTGTTGTGTTTTATTGCGAGTGTAAGTTACACACACGCACACACACAGTTCGATCGCGTCTCTCTCTCTCTCTCTCTCTCTCTCTCTCTCTCTCTCTCTCTCTCTCTCACCCACACACACAGTTCGATCGCGTCTCTCTCTCTCTCTCTCTCTCTCTCTCTCTCTCTCTCACACACACACACACACACACACAGTTCGATCGCGCCCGCGCCTCTCTCTCGCGCGGGCGCACACACACACAACAGCATTGCAATCTTGACATGAATTCTGACTGCATGCAGATAGATGAAAAAGACCGAGGAGTGTGGTGCTTAAAACATTAGAATACTTTTGAACGGACGACAGTTTTCTGGTATGGTCCGACAATGTTTTCTTTAGCCCGCTGCATTTTGTAGGATTATATTCTGTTTTTCACGCTATTTTTTTTCATAACAGAACACTAGCCTGCTATGCCAGCCCATGTAAACGGGCCAAACATACCCATAATTATTTGCGTTCTGAAGACGTTGCCGCCCAGTTGGTCGCATGTCTTAGCGATCTTTGCTATCCCTGATAGCAAAATTGTTCCGGGCCTTTTATGGCCCAAACACTGGCAACCATACCGCCAGGAATGCAGGGCCAAAACCGGCCCAATCGGTTTTGCCAAAAGCACGCCAGAAAGCTGCCAGAAAAATGCCAATGCCTTACCAGACGAGAGCCAGAAGACCCTAAACTGGGCCATATTCATGCCATAATATCCCTCCACCACCTCCAGCTGCGCCACAACCAATTCCGGAACTCTTTAGGGTTGCCATCCATTTGCCAACATTGTACATTAACCAAACATTAATCCCAAAGTAATGTACTTGCAAGCGTTTCTAGTTAAGATGTATGGCGACGTACACAGTGACGTAACGACGTCGTTCGCTGGGCGCTCTAGTCAGTTGAAAGGTTCTGAGAAGGTTCGCAAGTTGAACCAACTTTGAACCAGCACCAGTTCCGAACCAGTTCTTTTTTGGTGGAAAAGGGGTAATAGATGCGAACCGCAGCATGGTTCGGGAGCAACCAAACTCAGACCACCTCCTCCAGCTAGTCATGGGTTCGGTACCCCAGTGCGCACCCGGGTCCACATGACAGCGTTCACATTCGCGATTTTTCATAAGAACCTTGCCCCGTTCCGAACTAAACTGCCAGTGTGAAAGCCCCCTTTGTGTCATGTTAAGGCTTACAACCAGGATAAGGTGTTTCTACATTTTATTCACCTATAATTTTCTTTGATTTTAGGGATAACTTATGTGCAGGGTTAGGTTAGGGTTAGGAATAAGGTTAAGACTACATTTTTAGACAGGAATGTTGTTCCAGGTTCAACTAAATATTGATCCAGGAACATATACAGGGTGCAAATCAGGGTGACAGTAGGCTTAAATATACGCCAATGCACGTACACACTTTCAAAAGCACTAATTCACATCTACATCTTATATAATATTTAGAGACAAAAGAGCATTTCTCCTGCACTGCAGCCCAGTATACATAACAAAGATACACATTTCTTAAAAATATAATACTACCCTTTGGCAAATAAACTCTGTGCGTGATATTTTTTATAATAATGAATGTTTATTATAATAAACATAATAATGACGTCGAGAATCGAAAGTATCGATACTCAAATAAAAATATCAATACTTCAGTGTTTTTTTTTTTTTACCAGTGATTTTGTTTATTTGACAAGAAATCGAATGCGTACAATATGCATTGAATTGGATGAATAACCTATGTTAGTGAATAATTGTGTAGGTGAACCACTTCCCTGCTTATCTGAACTGAACACGCAATGTATACCTACAAAAGCAGGAGGGTTGTTTCGAAAAATGTGAATTTAAGCACATTTAGACCCCCATCAAGAGTTGTGTGTACTAATATCTATCACATTTATGCAGTCATACGAAAATGTCTCACAAAGTCATGCCAATGATAACCTCTCTACAGCTTTTGCTATTCATAGTTTTCAGTAATGTGACTGGTGCAGATCCCTGGGGGGCAAATCATAGAACTGCAACACAAGCCTGTCAGTTTTCCATCTCAAAAGAAGAAGAATGAAAAAAAAAACATGTGAACAAAATGGAAGTTTTGGGCACTTGATCCATATCCAGCATCTGCTGCATGATTTTAGTCACTTAAAACAGTGGGATGTTTTAAATCGCATGAAAAAACTTAAAGTGCCTTAATGTACTAAAACAGTGATATTAAAATATTAAATTCAGTATACACCTTATTGATGATCCACACTATAAACAGGCAAGCAGATGAGCCCTGCATATGAATGCAACATGCTAAATGATTAGCCAGAATATTAAAGCAATGCACAGTTTTGCACATTAAGTGTTTTCCATAGAAAACCATTATAAAGAAAATGCTTAATGAGAATCTGCACAAAGCTTTAATATTCTGGCTTCATCTGCTCCCCTGTACATAGTATGCAATGTTAATAAGGTGTAGTAGATTACATAGTACAACCCTGGTAAAAATGATTGGTGGTCAAGGGAGGAAAGCCTTGTTTTGCCCTCCAACTTAAATAACTTTTTTTTTTTTAAATGATTCACCATGATGCCATTCCAAAGCCATATGACTTTAATCTATGAAACCAACCCGATCTCATGAAATGCGTCTCTATAGCACGCATAGTATTTATCGTGCAATTTATACGCAAAAAATTTTTTTAATGACATTTGATACGCATTGTGAACCCCTAGGGTACGATAATTGGTGTGGGGTACGTGCGTGTTACATGCCATAAAGTGTATCATATGCACGTAAAAAGTCATTTTCACATATAAATTGCATGATATAAACAATACGTGCTATAAAGACACATTTCATGATATCAGGCTGGTAAAACTATCATGTTTAGAATTTGGTTTTGATGTGTTTTTCTGTTCTGTTTATGTCTGAGTTTCTTTGTTAATCTTCTAGGTTATTAATTAGTTCTACCATCCACGTCCCCTTCCTGTTGGTTTCCATGGTTTCTGATTGATTTGAGTATTCTGTTCAGGTGTGTCTTGTTAATTATCTTGTTAGCTCCTTTGTATGCCCGTGTATTTAAGCTCTCAATTTCTGTCTGTTCCTTGTCTTGCTTTGTTTAATATTTGTGTGTACAGTACGTGGTTGTGATTTCTCCAAGTTATTCTCCTGTGTGTTGTGTTTAATATTAGATTAAAAGTCAGTTTGAGTATCTTCTTCGTCATGTGCTTCTTCACAGCCACTACTCTGTGACAGAATGCAAGGCCATTACAACAGAAGGATGACAGCATTGCTAATACAAATGGTCACAATGCTTCCAGTGAGAGAAATCCTCGAGTTCGTTCCAGTGAGAGAAATTCTCGAGTTCGTCCCAGTGCTCCAGCGTCGGCTCCAGCCCCAGAGTCCGCTCCTGCGTCGGCTCCAGCCCCTGAGTCCGCTTCAGTGTAGCTCCAGCGTCGGCTCCAGCCCCTGAGTCCTCCCCAGCGTCGGCTCCAGCCCCTGAGTCCTCCCCAGCGTCGGCTCCAGCCCCTGAGTCCTCCCCAGCGTCGGCTCCAGCCCCTGAGTCCTCCCCAGCGTCGGCTCCAGCCCCTGAGTCCTCCCCAGCGTCGGCTCCAGCCCCTGAGTCCTCCCCAGCGTCGGCTCCAGCCCCTGAGTCCTCCCCAGCGTCGGCTCCAGCCCCTGAGTCCTCCCCAGCGTCGGCTCCAGCCCCTGAGTCCTCCCCAGCGTCGGCTCCAGCCCCTGAGTCCTCCCCAGCGTCGGCTCCAGCCCCTGAGTCCTCCCCAGCGTCGGCTCCAGCCCCTCAGTCCCCCCCAGCGTCGTATACTATCCCACAGCCCACCCAGTTCCAGCACTGCCGGCACCTCTCACCTGAGCTCCTGGCACCTCCCTGACTTCTTGTGCCAGTACCGCCTCAGAGGCTTCCCTTCCTGCCTAAGCCACCCTGGCCACCAGCGCGCCCTCCCTCCCCTGTTGGACGGAGGACACGCCTTCCTGGAGTACTGTCTTGTTTAGAGTTAGTTTTGTTTTTATATATGGTTTTCTGTTCGGTTTATGTCTGAGTCTCTTTGTTAATCTTCTAGGTTGTTAATTAGTTCTGTCATCCTTGTTCCCTACCTGTTGGTTTCCATGGTTTCTGATTTATTGGAGTATTCTGTTCAGGTGTGTTGTGTTAATTAGCTCCTTTGTTTGCCAGTTTATTTAAGCCCTCAGCTTTTGTCTGTTGCTTGTCTTGCATTGTTTAATGGCTGTGTACATGGTTGTGATTTCTCCCAAGGTTTTCTCCTGTTTCTTTTATATTAGATTAAAAGTCAGTTTGTATATATCGTTCGTTGTACAACTACATATTCCGTGACAGAAACACAAAGGGAGATAAATTTATGAATATTCAGCTGGGTGAATTAAATTCAAAATGGCTGTACACAAGACTTGCTCTAAAGTTCAATAAAGCACCCAAGCATGTCAGCAAAAAAAAGAAAGAAAATGTAGCCAACATTAAAAGTAACAAATACCAGTTTGTAACATGAGTTTTTGTGCAGCTAAAATCACTGGAAGTGGATAAAACTGGAAGCCTTGTACATTAATGTTACAAATAGACCCACCCGCTCTTCCATTTAAAAATAAGTTGGATAAGACAAAGAATTTTAACATGGACAAAATTACTTGCTTCACATTAAATGTCATCTACCATGACAACTATCTCTATAAAATCTCTTTTCTTTTTGGAATTAGGCCATTTAAAAGAGATTTTAACTGAAACCTTGAGAAAATAGCCTATAAAATAAATAATTAAAAGCTGGAAGAGAGACTTAACGATATGTGACTCAATTCTCTGTATCTTAAAACTATCGAATCAATCCCGTCAATGCAAGTACAACTCATTGCAGCGGGAATTAGAATGTCACATTGGGTCAAGAACTAGAAGAAGTATGTGAGTAAGATTGTAGGAGAGCACAGAAGTCCTAATCCGTCAACCCAACCATTAAACAAGGATCAATACAGCCTGAATGAAAAGCTCAAGAAATCATTTGTCACTTTTGCACCTACCTTCCACATCTTGCACACACATACATAAATGTAATGACACAGATATATTCACAAATAACACCACCCCTCACATGATTTTCTTAACAATACACAAATTTGGAGGAAGCTGATAATCTACAGAGCAATATTCCAGACAGATAACATAGAAAAGTAGAAGAATTGCAACCTGAAGCTTTTATCAGCACACAAGGGGAATGTCATGCTACAGAACATGCGCTTACAAATTATGTTGTACTTGTAGCAATGTCATAATTTAATATGTTAGAGCTCAGGATCTCAGCATTCAGACTGTTGAACTATCAACCTGTTCTCAAATTAATTTTAACAAGAGTAAGTTACCTGGTTTAAAAGCCTTCAGGTCACGACATTTCAAGATGTCACAAATAAATGAAGGGTTAATTAAGATTTGTCACTGTGCCCTAGTAGAGGAGGTTTGGGGTAATACTGTAATATAAAGGAGTGTAGCAACTAGCTCTCAAATCATGATTTCAGGCACATTAATAAGACGTACATCACACTTTACAAGAATGATATGTCAGTTTGACATTGGTGGCATTGACTGCAATAAATTAACACACTAGCTCTGTTCTCTTTATTGGAAAATTGCCCACACAGCTACCTTCAAATCTAAGGCAATATGCTGACCTAAAAACCTTGTGTTCTCTATGTAAAACATGAAGTTGGAGTTACGCATGCTATGGTGTACCGCATGAAGTAGACGTGTTCTGCTGAGCTCCTCTCCATATTTCCAATTATTCGGTCATTGTTTAAATTTCTTGGGTTTTTTTCTCTACCAGCATTACTTTATATTTGTCTTTATTGAAGAGCTGTATAATGACTAATCCAAAAGCTGTAAGGGGAAAGAAGTTGGATAAAGCATTGAATGAATCCCCTGCTCAGTCACAGTTGGAGATGGCAGGGCAGGCTGCGGCCACTCAAGCATCTTTAGTGTGCCTCGAAGATAGAATTGAGGAAGTGGAAAATCCTGCTGCCGATTATGACCGCCGGCTTTCCCTCGTCGAGCAGAAGTGCGCAAAAGTACAGTCAGAAACAAATCGCTCCGCGAGAAAGTGATCGATCTAGAAGCTCGCTCAAGACAGCAAAACATTAAAATCGTAGGCTTACCTGAGAAGATAGAGAATATTTATTCCAGACTTGCTGGGCGCTAGCAACTTCTCGAAGCCGTTGGAAGTGGATCGAGCTCATCGTTTCGGGAGACAGCTTTCTGGTGAAGAAGCGCGGCCGCGTGTGATGATAGCCCGTATTCATCACTTTCAAATAAAGGAAGTAATACTTAAGCTGGCTCGTCAACAGTTTCCTCTGCGCTACAAGGCCAGGCCGATACACATCTGTCCCGATCTTCCAGCTGAAATAATGAAGCAGCAACACGCATTCAATGATGTCAGGAAGCATCTCTGAGAAACCGGTGTGAGAAGCGGCTTCATTTATCTGGCAATACTGCGCGTCACTCATGGTACCACTGATTAGGTGTTTTCGTTGCCCGAGGAAGCTGAGGCCTTCATCGAGACGCTGTCTTGAAAAGCATTTACTGCCTAAATAACATGAAGGCTGGCTTAACAGCTCTGGTATGTGACTTTTATTCAACAGCTACCGTTATTCAGACTGGGACATGTAGGCCTATAGACCGTTTCCTTTGTTCATAACTTGTTCAAGTGATTGGAGAGGGAGTTAGGGGCTTTCTAGCTGTAGTTCCGCTGGTCCGGCAACCCCTCAGTGCGTTTTTGGGATGCGTGTTCTCACTTTGTTTGGGGAAGTGGGACGGGGACGGGGGTAATGTTCTTTTTCAGTGAGTTGTATATATATTTTTTTACCATTAATTGTTTTAAAAGAGCGCCAGGCTTGTACATTGTTTATTTTCAACTTTTGTATGAATCCTAGTTTACCTTCAAAGGGCAGTGGTATCACTTTTATCAGCTGGAACGTGCGTGGCCTGCGTCATGTGATCAAGCGAGCTAAAGTATTCTTGCATTTGAAATCTTTGTCCGCTGATGTGATGTACTTACAGGAGACCCATATTAGGCCCAGTGGCGGTCTTAACATAGAGGCATAGGTAGGCGGCTTCTTGGGGCCCCCTAACAGCGGTCGTAGTAGGGGGGGCCCCCAACCAACCTAAAAATATATATATATATATAGAAAAGAAAAAACATGAAAAAGCCTCTTATCATCGTGAACGCTTCAAAAGCATAGTAAATGTTATTAATATTCTTAAGAAATACGTTGAAATGTTGAAGTAGTAGTTAAAATGTCCAGTTCATGGTTATCTGTCCCTACACATAACACCCCTTACTTTCTCAATGAAATGGACTAGTCCGTAACGGTGCACGCCGAGGCGCGAAACGGCGAAAGATAAACACAATGACAGGAGGACTGGGAAGTACACAACGAAGCAAGACGAGTCTAAACGCGAAAATGAAACGAAGTAACCCAAGCGGCTCAAATAAAAGAAAAAAGACGCCGATATGTATTTGGCAACGCTGCCAAAAAATGACAAACTTTTTTACGCCTTCTGATAGGTATACATGCCGCTACAGCAGCTGCAGTTAGATGTGAAGTGACGCTAGTTGAGGATAACGTGTATAACGTTACATCCTACAGAAAGGGCAAAAGGAAATATGACATTTATTATGGGTTTATGTGATGATTGTTTGAAGTTCACGTAAATTAAAAGTTGTTATATATTTTTTGAAGCCTAATAAATGAAATTTTTTTGGCTTTCAATTACACTGTCATGTTGGATGGCCATAATTAATGTTTAAAATTAGGGGGGGAATCATTTTTATCCAGACATCAATAGCTGTATGTATTAATAGCGTGCACCTGAGACCCGCAGAGACAGCTGCTGTCAAACTAGCTAAAATGGAGTGACGCAAGTAGCTTTGCAACAGAGCGGTCATTTGAAGTCGAGAACTTTTCTCCCCCACCTTCACCTGAAGTGGAGCAGGGTGAATTGTCTGTGGACACCAGCTCAAACTGCGGTCTTAACTCCTGCATCGCGATCGGCATCCGATTATTCTTTCAGTCATTTTGAGGTAATTTTTTCCAGGATTATTATTACTATTACGTTCCCACATAGCAAACGGACTTGGCCCAAATGTGGCCTCATCATGGCACTGTTGGCGTGTTGCCGGCACTGGCATGCATCATGTCAGCCAACTGTGGGCCATGTGTGTGGTAATGATGGCACTGCATGCATCACAGCAGACAACATTTGGGCCGATTGTGGATGGGAGGTGTGTGCAGGGGTGTAGTACCAAATTTTGGGCCCTGGGTACAAACCATCTAGCTGGGCCCCCCGCCACGTACTTTTGATTTGAGCGCGGCGACTTCTCCAACGGGGGGTTGGGGGGGGGGGATGAGAGTGAGACGGAGACGGACTTTTGATTTGAGCGCGGCGACTTCTCCAACGGGGGGTGGGGTGGGTGGGATGATAGAGAGACGGAGACGGACTTTTGATTTGAGCGCGGCGACTTCTCCAACTGGTAGGACGGGGGTGGACGGACTTTTGACTTCAGCTCGGCGTCTTCTAAGGCCCCCCCCCCCCCCCTGCCTTTGATCCTTTGACTCTGACTTCCTGTAATGAGAGCTGTCCATCAAGGTACAAAGATGTCCCTGTGGTTGCGATTACGATGAAAGTGACCAATCATAAGAGGGTCAGTGCCCTCCTTGGTTCCGCCCCCAAATTGTCAAAAGTCATGTAGACTCGAGGGAGCAGAAATCAGCTGAGCGAGCAGGAATCCACTGCGCGAGCAAAACAGCACTCCGCGAGCAGAAGCCCGCTGCGCGCGAGCAGGATTCCACTGTACAAGCAGAGTTAACCTATGAGAGTATGCCAGGCGCTCGCTCGCAGCTACCTGTACACCTCTCGGTTGTTGAATTTGTGCGCGAGTACTTTTATCATGCCAGCTGAAGGTTCATTTTTGCGCGTGTGAAATAACATAATGTGCTCTTGAGCATGTCTTACACGCTCATAACTTTTGACTAAAAAATAACGCCATAGACGTCTGTCAGACAACCCAACCGCTGCTCAGGTAAGTGAAGCTATTTTGTGCACGACCCAGTGGTGTAGTCTACGTGATACGCAGCAGGTATACGCCGTATACCCACTAGAAAATGTCAAGGATTTCCGTATGCCCACTAGGAAATGTCAAAGATCTCCGTACACCCACTTTAAAAAGCGTGAGGATTCGTAAACGTAACAACATCGTTTTGTGAAAGAACTTTCATTCATAAATTCACCCCCGCCGTGACTTCTGTGTTTGCGCAGCGACAAGGATCGAATCCGGAATCCAGCAACAAATGTAACTTAGCCTACTGTAAAGCGGAACGTCACGCAATTTGGCCATTTTTGAATGAATAAATAAAAAGTAATGATACAATGAATCACATCTCGATATGTACTAAGTGTCCATGAATATTAAAGCTCAAAAAGACTGCTATTGAAATAAACTCTGAATGTTCTGCTTGTTTCTGTGAATGAGCGCTCAATGTGTGCTCTACTACACACTGACGCGCGCGTGACACTCGTGGTGTTTTCAGCGTCTATGAGGAGGACATGCACACATTTGAACTTCATTGCAGAGCTTTTATGAGAGTCACTTCACAAGAATTTTACCATTTCATTAGATAAAACTATCGTCATTCATTCGTATCATATACACACTCACAAACTTTAAAGTCTTCATTACAACCTGTCAAAATCAAAGTTTTGTATAACTTGAAGAAAATATAACAGAAATATATTACTATTGCACAGTAGAGTATACTTCAAGTAGGCCTAATAATAATAATAATAGTTTATTAAAACCCACAGAAGCTCAAATGTCTTTAATTTACAATCCACCAAAATAAAAGTGTGTAGAGATAAATAAAGTAGGCTAACTAAGTTTTTAAAAAGTACATTTTTATTTGTGCTTATAATGTTTAAGTCTTTTAATAGGCTAGTTGCACGTGGCCGCCATGTTGGATTTACGATCAGCGAGTGTACGGTTGGACACTTCCGGTCTCGCTTTACACCGGTGCAGGGAGCCGGAGAAAACCGAAAATGATATCTTATAGTTGTTTATAGAATCAATTATATCACTTAAAATGCTACTAAGATACATATTACTATTACACGAGCAAATGGCAATTAAATGCACGGATGCATAGTCAGATTAATGAATGAAATACAACTGTTCACGAGCAGAAGATTGTCTTGGACTCATGCTGCACGCAATTTTTAGGATTCAAGAGAGGCGACTTGCCTTTGGGTGACAGCCTCAGCACTTCATTGTTGTGTGTCGTTACGTTTCGTCACGTTACAACAAAGTCAGCTTTCATGCATTCCCTGTTGCCGCTGCGGTATGGGCAGAAAATCTGGAGGGATGACTTAATCAACCAGACCCAAAACACCCGTGTCTGTAGTCGGCATTACTTTATTTGGTAACATTATTATTGCTAACTGTTTGTGTTTTAGTATGTAATTTAAATGCATATCATTTACAGTGTATTTCACATATGTGTTTCTATGCTATTACTGCATTTATTTTGTGCAAGTGAGATAAAGAGCATCTGTTTCATAAATCATTATCTGTCTGGTGTTTATAATACAGTATTTTGCTACGTGTAAAATTGTTATATTAAATTGTGTTAACTACAGTTAAAAATGTAAATGAATCACAATTACTAAGATGTGTTCTTTACCGTTGTTTTTATCTATAAAGATAATTGATGCAAAGAAAGCATGTATGCAAAATATGTGATGATAATATTGAGCGAGCAATTGATGTAAGTGAAAATTGAGCAGAATTGAGAAAATAGTATTTATGGAGAGAAATTGTAGTCTATCACAGGGCAAACGTGTGAATGTTCACGCGGTATTTTATGCAAACAACTCTAATCGTAGATGTAACTCTATATTGACAGTAGGCATAATTCTCATTGCGTGCAGCATGAACAGTTGTATTTCATTCATTAATCGGACTATGCATCCTGCATTTAGTTGCCAATTGCTCGTGTGATAGTAATATAAGGTATTTTAAGTGATATCATTGATTCATTTTCGGCTTTCTCCGGCTCCCTGAACCGGCGTAAAGCGAGACCGGAAGTGTCCAACCGCACACTCGCTGATCGTAAATCCAACATGGCGGCCACGTGCAACTAGCCTATTGTCAGCTGATAAAACCTGTGCTTCAGGGACCATATTCATATAACATCTAAAGCTAAATGTAGCTCTTTACTGGCTGAGTAAGATGGCGATTAACACTAAACAGTAGAAAATGGGTGGTGTTGGTGGCGGGGGGTGGAGGGGGATGGAGAGGGGGCGAGGGGGTACGGGGGGGCTTGGGCTGGTATATCACAGTATACTCACTACATAAAACTAGACTACACCAATGGCACAAATAAGTATATGGCTGTTTGTGGGGGTTTACCCTAACTACTTGTCTTGCTGGTTATATTGATATTGATTTGATCTTAAAAAAAAGAATAAACAGTGCTGGTTTTCCTGGCATTTTGGCAAATACAGGTGTTATCTGAAACCGTATTCTCTGTTGGGTTCCATCATGACTATTAGTTTGTGTAGTACTACACTTTGTGTGTTCTCTGCTTTCTATCTTCATTTTGGAGTAAAGAAATGTATGCAGGGTTTAAAGGGGAAGCTTTTTTTTCTCCTCTCCAACCTTTACTTCCCCGTAGATTAGCTTTCAGTCGGTACATTTATTTTCGTTAAATTTTAAAGATGGGATGGGGGGGCCCCATACGTACCTTCGCTTTGGGCCCCCAATTTGCTAAATCCGCCACTGATTAGGCCTACGAGAGAGTAGATGCTTAAATGCAGCTGGGTTGGCCATATCTTTCAGTCCACGTTCTCTAGCAAGGCAAGAGGAGTTGCAATTTTAATCCGTAAGACAGTTCCTTTTAGACATTTTTCTACTTTGAGTGATCAAAACGGTCGATATATTTTAGTAACCGGTTACATTTATTCATTTCATGTTACACTTCTTAATGTATATGGGCCTAACTTTGATGACCCTACTTTCTTTGCTAAAATATTTAATTTACTGTCTGATTCTACTGATTCGCATGTTATTGTAGGTGGTGATTTTAACTGTGTGCTTGATAATGTTTTGGACAGGTCAGCCCAAATAAGCCAGTTACCTTCTGCCTCCATAGTTTTAAATAACCTCATGTCCTCTATGAATCTAGTTGATATATGGAGACTGATACACCCCACAGGTAGAGACAATTCTTTTTTTTTCACAAAGGCACAAGTCTTTTTCTAGAATAGATTATTTTTTACTTGACTCAATTTATATCAAACCTGATCTCCTCAGACTATCACAACATCCTAATTTCTGATCATTCTCCGACTTCAGTTGTTCTTGATCTTGGCCATAAGACTAAACCATATTGCTGGTGTTTTCATCCTTCTCTACTTTCTGATGTATCGTTTTGCCAATTTATTTCTGAAAAAATCTCATATTTTCTAGATATTAATGATAATTCTGAAGTCACTGACTCCACTTTATGGGAATCTTTTAAGGCTGTGATTAGGGGTCTTATTATCTCTTTTGAGTCTTCGGCCACACGAACCAAACGTAGACGCCTTGCAGAAATAGAAGAGGAATTATCTCAATTGGAACCCTCCTATAGAATTTCCTCTAGCCCCTCTACCTTGCAGAATATTCTGAAATTAAAGTATGAATACAATACTATTTTATCAGGACAGGTATGGGATCAATTGTTGAGGATAAGACAAAAATATTTTGAGTTAGGGGATAAGCCCCATAAATTGCTGGCACGACAGCTGAGGGGTTTACAAGCAAATAAAGCCATATTAAGGAATAAGGGAATATTTTGAGCAATTATATACATCAAGAGCAAAAGGGGATATTTCTAATTGGCTAGGACATTTGAATCTTCCTAAATTGAGTGATGCTGCCTGTGAGGCTTTAAACTCTGAAATTACTAACCCAGAGATTATTGATTCTATAGGATCTTTTCCTAACGGCAAGGTGGCGGGGCCAGACGGTTTCGGCATTGAATTATATAAAAAATATACTGGAAAGCTGGCTCACCTTTTACTGAGGATGTTCACTCATTCTCTTAAAACTCAAAACTACCCTGACACATTATACGATGCTAATATCTCACTAATATTAAAAGAGGGTAGGGATGAGACTGAGCCTTCATCTTATCGGCCTATTGCATTACTTAACCTGTGACATTAAATTTTTTACAAAATTATTAGCTAATAGGCTAAATAAATACATTTCATCCATTATACATATGGATCAAACTGGTTTTGTTCCTAATAGATTTTAATTTTTTTATGTTAGAGGACTAATGAACATAATCTACCATAAATATAAAAAAGGCTCTAAAGTGTCTGCTCTGTGCTTAGATCCAGGAAAGGCTTTTGATCAGTTGGAATGGCCTTATATGGTGAGAGTTATGGAGGAATGTGGGTTTGGTAGTCGTTTTGTGTCATGGATTACAACATTATATGCTCACCCACCCTCTTCCGTACTTACAAATCAAGAAAAGTCAAAGTCCTTTTAATTACATCTAGGGACACGTCAAGGATGTCTCCTCAGCCCTTTGCTTTTTGCAATTACGATTGAACCCCTTGCGATTAGTATTAGGAACCATCCATCTATTGAGCCTGTAAGACTGGGAAATGTAGACCATCACATCTCCTTATATGCAGATGATGTTGTTCTCTTTCTGTCAAATCCTGAGCAGTCAGTCCCTTTGCTGTTAGATCTTATGGAATCTTTTGGTACAGTCTCTGGATTTACAATTAATTGGCAGAAGAGTGAATTCATGTCTTTGTGTGGTGATCTTGATACTGAATTCCTACAAAATCTCCCTTTCAAAATTACAGACTTAAGTATCTTGGAGTTGTTTTGCCCAAAAAACCCAAATTAATTTTCTAAATTGAATTTTCTTCAGAAATTGGAGGATTTAAAGACAGACATTAGCAAATGGAGAACTCTTCCTCTTTCTATGATAGGCCGTATAAACGCTGTTAAAATGGTCTCTCTGCCTAGATTCTTGTATCTCTTTCAAAAAATTCCTATTTTTTTGACAGTCTCTTTTCAAAACATTAGATTCAATTAACCTGCCTTTTATCTGGGGTATTAAAGCTCACCGAATATCAAAAATACATTTACAGAAACCAAGAGAGAAGGGTGGGCTAGGGTTACCTTGCTTCTTGCATTATTATTGGGCAGCAAATGCGAGGGCACTTGTTTATTGGCAGGGGGATTACAAAACCGAAATTTCTATTGACACTCCCCCCTGGGTTGCCATTGAAAAAATTGGTGTTAAAAATAGTTTGCTTCCAGCACTTCTCTTTTCAACTCCTGCATTGCCTACATCTATTAAGGTGGAACATTTTATTGTTTCAAATTGTTTGAAAATATTGCGCCAAATTAAGAAAGTATGCAGTTTACCTGACACTGCTATTTTCGCCCCAGTATATCGAAATCACGCATTTCCCCCTTCTCTCTCAGATGCAACATTCAACATGTGGAGGCTGAATAGTATTGTTACCTTGGAGGATTTATATATTAACAAACATTTTGCTTCTTTTTCTCAATTAAAAGAGAAGTTTTCTCTACCCACAAAACACTTTTTTCGAAATTTACAGATTAGAAATTATGTACGCCATGCAGTGACTAATTTTGAATCTATGCCAGAGGAAAGGAGGATTTATAAACTGTTGTTGGGATTACCTGGTTCCAAACATTTGATTTCAGATTTTGTTACTGTATTTTCTGAAGAAATTGGTTATTTTACACATTCTTTAAAAAATGCTTGGGAGGAGGAATTGGGCATACAGATTGGAGCTGAAGTGTGGGAGGAGAGCCTTAGAAGGGTTCGTTCTTGTTCTATTAACTCCAGACATCAGTTAATTCAATTTAAGGTGATGCATAGATTGCACTATTCAAAATCTAAATTACATAGAATTTTCCCCACCGTTTCTCCTACATGTGACCGGTGTTAATCTGCAGAGGGCTCTCTTACCCATCTCTTTTGGACATGCCCTAAGCTTTACGAGTTTTGGTGTAACATATTTAAGTGGTTCTCTGACATGTATGGTTTTGTGTTTTACCCTGAGCCAGAGATTGCATTATTTGGATATTCTGTTTCTTTGTCAGACCATAATGTCTCTGTACAAAGCACTATTATTTATGGAATGATTATTGCTAAGAGCATCATTCTAAGACTCTGGAAGTCAGATACTGTTCCTCAGTTCAAGACCTGGTTGACTTACCTCACTGGAGAGAGTACGGTATGGAATTATGAGTAACCTTGATAAATTTTACAATATATGGCAACCATTTTTGGATCATCTTACCCAGTTTAACACTGACTCTGATCAGGAACGTCTGCTCTGCCCTATACTAAATTTTTGCTATTGCTTCCTTACTGAAACTGCATATGCCCTGGCTGCTCTTATTTTTTCATTTATTCCTTTTTTTATTATTATTATTATTTATTTTAATAATTTTATTTTTATATTATCGTTATTAATGGTGGATGATATTAATAATTATTCATATTGTTGTTTCTGCTGATGTTATCATTCATTGAGTTGTATACATTTTCTAAATGTATTTTGTTATCTTTCCCTCTTTTGTAAAATTTTAAATCCTAATAAAAATACTTATATAAAAAAAAATGTTGTGTTATGCAGCACATTTGAGCTTCAGCAATAACCAATGAGGTTCATTGTCGTGTTACGCAGCACATTTGAGCTTCAGCAAGGGGTTTGTTCTCACGCATCAAACAGGTTAGGTTGAGCTTCTGTTTATATCCGATGATCAGTGTTTATTTGCGAATTAAAGCCTAAATCAAATCTGTTCATCATATCAAGAGATAGAGTCTCTTCAGAAAATTTGGACTAAACCATTCAATTTATATGGATTAGTTTTACGATCTCTTAATGAACTTTTTGAAGCATCAAAGTGGTAACTGCGTAGCTGTCAATAGAGGGAGAGAAAGCTCTCAGATTTCATCAAAAAGATCTTCATTTATGTTCCGAAGATGAATGAAAGTCTCACGGGTTTGCAACGACATGAGGATGAGTAATTAATGACAGAATTTTCATTTTGGGGTGAAATATCCCTTGCCCATGTTGTCAACACATCAAAATAAGTGTAGGCTATTCTTTAAAGCACAACTAAAATTAACAAATGATTTAATTTTTATTTTAAGGTAAAACTTAATTCTATCTAATTAAAAATTGCACTTTTTAAAGTGTACTTAAAGCTGCAGTAGGGAGTTTTGAGAAAATGTTGACTTAGCCTGAAAATTTGAACAAGCACAACTTACAGGTCCAACCCCCTTGCTCTCTGCTGCGCTACAGCCCTCCCTCCACAGCTCCTCCCCCACAGCTCCTCCCTCCACAGCTCCTCCCCCACAGCTCCTCCCCCACAGCTCCTCCCCCACAGCTCCTCCCCCACAGCTCCTCCTCCACAGCTCCTCCCTCCACAGCTCCTCCCCCACAGCTCCTCCCTCCACAGCTCCTCCCCCACAGCTCCTCCCCCACAGCTCCTCCCCCCACAGCTCCTCCCCCCACAGCTCCTCCCCCACAGCTCCTCCCTCCACAGCTCCTCCCCCACAGCTCCTCCCCCACAGCTCCTCCCTCCACAGCTCCTCCCCCACAGCTCCTCCCCCACAGCTCCTCCCCCACAGCTCCTCCCTCCACAGCTCCTCCCTCCACAGCTCCTCCCCCACAGCTCCTCCCCCACAGCTCCTCCCTCCACAGCTCCTCCCTCCACAGCTCCTCCCTCCACAGCTCCTCCCCCACAGCTCCTCCCTCCACAGCTCCTCCCCCACAGCTCCTCCCCCACAGCTCCTCCCTCCACAGCTCCTCCCCCACAGCTCCTCCCTCCACAGCTCCTCCCCCACAGCTCCTCCCCCACAGCTCCTCCCTCCACAGCTCCTCCCCCACAGCTCCTCCCCCACAGCTCCTCCCTCCACAGCTCCTCCCCCACAGCTCCTCCCTCCACAGCTCCTCCCCCACAGCTCCTCCCTCCACAGCGGAGCCTGCCGTGAATGCGCAGGCTAGTAAGCAGGACCACCGAGGACGGCGGATTATAAACAGTTATGGAACATTCACTAATAGGGACGAAATATCAACAATATGCTTTACATTGACTATGGCCTGCCCATACTTTGACTACAAACTTGGTCCTCAAATCATTATGTATTTTGCAATACATGTAACTTTGCAAACGTTGCACTCTTTCTATAAGTTATAAATAGCTAGTAAGATAACGTTAAAGCATTAGTTCACTTTTAAAAATACTTTTGCTAATAATTTACTCATCCCCATGTCATCCAAGATGTCCATGTCTTTCTTTCTTCAGTCGAAAAGAAATTAAGGTTTTTGATGAAACCATTCCAGGCTTTTTCTCCATATAATGGACTTCAATAGGACACAAACGTTTCAAGGACCAAATGACAGTTTCAGTGCAGCTTCAAAGGGCTTTAAACGACACCAGACGATGAATAAGGTTCTTATCTAGCGAAACGATCGGTCATTTCAAAAATAAATAAAAAACTTTAAGTTTTATAAGCACAAATGCTCGCCTTGTTCTGTTCTGTGATGCACGTTCGTGATCTTGTTCGAACTCGTTCATCCAAATGAACAAATCTTTTTTCGAGTCATTTCGTTCGTTGAATGAACGAAATGACTCGAAAAAAGATTTGTTCATTTGGATGAACAAGTTCGAAAAGGATAGTCACGAACGACGGTACGCGCTCGCGCTGTGCAAGAGAGGGGTGATCAGCGCGTACACAAGCGTGATTGACACTGCTAAGACATTCCTACTGGCTCTGATTGGTTGTTTCTGACCGGGTGCGGTGTATTTCTGCAAATGGCAATAGGACCACAGGGAGGAGCCAGAGGAGCTTGATTTTTTCACAGATTATCTGTCTCATATTCTACTGTCAGGACATAATGACAGTTTTAACAAATATTTGTTTACAAAAGCTACCTACTGGAGCTTTAAGTGTGTTTAGAAACATAGTCATGAACGTATTCCCTTACTTTTACAGTTTTTTTCGTTTGCTTAAGCACAATTTTGAAAACAGGGCCCGGTTTGTCAAAGCACTACACACAATTAACACAACCCTACACCAAAGTAGCACAACACTTCAGATCATTTGCAAAATGAAACACTTTTGACAAAACTATTCAATGTCTTACAAAAACCTTATTTTGTTGTCATAACATAAACACAACCATCATATGGTTTGACTCTGTTTGAATCAGTTAAACACTCCTGGGCTCAACCTAAAACACTTTTAGCATTTACAGAGAAAGTGTAAAAATAAATTCACCAACACCACATGACACAAATTTTGCAGACTAATGAAAATATTTATTTCTTTTCATGTACTCAAGTCAGTCAATACTGAACATTTCAACAAAAAAACATTTTCCAGTTTTCATACAGTATTAGTGAACGTACCATTGTACTGTAAGCTTACAGTAATACTGTAACAAATTACATATCCAGTTCAGTACCAAACATCTCTCCGCCTAGCTGGTTCTGGCCACAGGGCCTCGTCAACATCACAGGCTATTTTTTCATTTGCAAGGCAACGTGGGAAGAATCTTTTCGAGTGACGAATCCACCCTTGTATGGATGCTGCTTCAATTTGATCTCATGCTTCCTCCATAGCTTGAATGAGGGGCATCTGGACATAGGGCCAGAGATCATAAACCTTCCACCGCCATGTTGAGAAGAACTCCTCGATGGGGTTTAGGAAGGGGGAGTATGGTGGAAGATACTGAACTGTAAATTGTGGGTGTTGATGAAACCAGTTTTGGACCAGAGCAGAACGATGGAAAGCTATATTGTCCCAGATGACAATGTATTGCATCTGGTCCCTTTGGTTTGCTGCTGTGATAATATTGTGTAATCTGTCTAAAAATGTAAGAATGAGGACAGTGTTTTAAGGACCCAAGTTGGCATGGATGACCCTATTCTGTGTAAAGGCAGCACAAAGGGTAATGTTACCCCCATGTTGCCCTGGTACTTTGACAATAGCCCTGTGGCCAATGATGTTTCTTCCCCTTCTTCGCACTGTTGTCAGGTTACAGTAAGTGGTCTATTATTTCAGTAATATTTTATTATCCACAAGTAAAGTTTTTTTTTTAAATTATACTTTTAAGATTATACTTTCTACACTACAAGTGCCGATTCCGTACAATTAAGCATACTCTTTCACAAGGGTGAGCTTGTTACAATGCATTTTGGGATTCCCCTTTTTCCAAAGGATATTTGATATGCTGTTTAAGATAATGGAAAAACAGTATATCTTCCATGTTTCAACTACCTTTATGCTAAAAGTGTGGCCATGGTGCCTTAAATGCTGCCTAGATACAGTAGGTTTTGGAACAGAGCTTAGTATGCATGTCCAGTTATTTTTTTCATCTTGATGTCTACAAAGGCAGGTACAAATATCTCTGTTATCAAATTACTGTGGTACATACACATAATGAGGTGTGGATCTTTAGGGAGAGGGCAACAGTATGAATAGCCCACTTTTTAAATACTTTTCGGTATTTACTGAAACTGCATTGTGAAATTGTAATCTAGTGTTGCTCGCTGACAAAAGAGATAAACCAGTGAGATAATTACAAGTCTAACTCTTAACAATAGCCCAGCTAATCAACCTCTATATTTAGCTTTTCTTTTAAGTTAGATAGATAGCTTGGGCGACACTGTATTCAAACCTGTGACGTAGTTAAAACCAGAAGCCTAGCAACCACTATGACCATTATGTTAAAAAATGTGGTTTGCTACACGCTTCAAAACTAATAGTTCTCCTGAACACCACTATTTACGTACTATTATTAAATTGCATTGTCTAATTCATCCCACATAATTTGTGCAATGAATGTCATCAAATCATGCAACTTGTTCAGGAGATAAGCGCCATTACTTTTCTGAGTGAATGGACTTGCAATTTTCCAGAGAAATCCATTTTGAAACTCCAAAAATAACATTTTGAACCAATTTTGAAACAATCTCAAAGCAGAATCTACCATCACGTCTCAAGAAACATGCAACACTATTGATTTGTTCCTGAATGAATCAGTGTTATTGAACAAATCGTTTGAGTGAATTAATCAAATGACTCACTCATAAAGACACTAGCTGCATCCAAAAATCGCATACATCCCTACTAGTGTAACGGATGCTGTGAAGTATCCAACAGATGATGAGTGATAAAATGAACAACCAGGTATTCTCTTTAAAAAACAGCAAGAGCTAAACGTACACAACACAACTATAACCATTAACGTGAGACATTGAACTGAGGAAAACTGAGGGCTTTAAAAACACAAGGAAAGTTCATTAACAGAACAGGGAACAAGTGTGAACTAATCAGGAACTCAACTCATGGAGCTACAACTCAGGCAAAACACTGACAGGCAAAAGGAAACAGAACATGGCAATAAAACTAAAAAGAACATAATTGTGATAACTAGTAGGCGCAAACATTTTGTAAAAACAGTATCTCCGCATTTATAGTATTTATAAAACAGTAGGCGAAAGAACCCGGATGACTTACTACTTCCAGCGAGATTCATAGTACACATTCATTGGATACTTTACTATCCCTTGAGGCCACAGGAGAGGACTTGAATGGCAGTGAAGCGATGCAACTAACGTTGGTTACTAGGGGTGTAACAGTACTCGTATTCGTCCCAAACGTCACGGTGTGAACTTCACGGTTTGGTGCACACAGTCAGGTCATGAATACAGTCAGTCACAGGCGATCCACACTCCAATGCAGTAGGGGCCGTGTGTGGTAATGCAATGCTGTTTGCTTACCGCCACAACAGGAAAAAGAGCAGAAGAAAAAGGGAAGATCTACAGTATGCACCAAACCAAAACAAAGCTGCGTCCCAATTCAAAAGCGGCACACTTCGAAGAGTGCTTTCGAAGGCCGATTTGAGCGCGTTGCGACGAAAGCTGCCCCAATTCGAAAGCGACTTCGAATGCGCCCTTCGTTTCTCAGAAGGCTGAGGATTTTTAGTAAAAGAAAATGGCGGGTGATTCTGTGGCGGCCGAGGAATTCACATATAAATGTAAGTATTGTGTTTTCATTTATTCAAATAGCAAGTGAAACAAGTGTTAAAAGCCAGGGGTTTTTATTTCTTAAAAACATGAAATTAAAGGGATAGTTTATTACTGACTATTATTGTCAGTATTTACTCTCCCTCATGTTGTTCCAACCCCGTAAGACCTTCGTTCATCTTCGGAACACAAATTAAGATATTTTTGATTAAATCTGAGAGCTGGATCACTCCTCCATAGGCTTCTAAGTGATTGAAACTTGCCACCCCCGAAAAGTTATTAAAGACATTGTTGAAATAGTCCAAGTGACTACAGTGGCTCAATCTCAAGTTTATCAAACGAAGAGAATACTTTTTGTGCGCAACAAGAAACAAAAATAACGACTTTATTTCAACTATTCAACTAAGGACAAGCGGTCAGTCCGTGAACAAGAAAAGAGTGTGCAAGTCGTTTTTCTGAATATCCAGTTCTCCTGTTGTTTCAGAGTAGTCTCTACCACAAGTACGCATTATATCTATGTAGTGCGCGCAGTGTCGCGGCAGCGGAAGCGTTCAGCCTCCTCGTGTGAAGACCGACTCGGGTAAAGACCATCGACTCTATCTGTGCGACTCCACCGAGCAAGGACTCCGGCAAGGCACTTAAGTATCGTCTTCTCTCCTTTTCCTTTCCCACTTCTATCGTATTTCCCTTTCTCAACATGTGCTTTCAATACATTCCTGTTGTCTTTTGACAACGTGCACTCATCACGCACAGAAGGCAGCATAATACTGGTAATCTGCGTCCTATTCTCTCATCTACACACACACTTCTCTCTCTTTCTATGGGTCTATGGAATTGTCAGTCAGCAGTCAATAAAGATGACCTCATTCCAGCCTTTGCATCTCATTCTACTCCTAATATATTGGGCTTGACTGAGACCTGGATCCGTCCAGAAGACTCAGCAACCCCTGCTGCTCTCTCTAACAACTTCTCTTTCTCCCACACCCCTCGCCAGTCTGGGAGGAGTGGGGGTACTGGTCTTCTCATTTCTAACAACTGGATATACTCAACTCTCTCTTCTCTATGCAATAACAACTCGTTTGAATATCATGCAATTACACTTACAACTCCCATTAGGATCCATATTTTAGTTATTTATCGCCCCCCAGGTCAACTGGGAAGCTTTGTTGAGGAGCTGGATGTGCTGCTGTCCTCTTTCCCTGAGGATGGCACCCCACTCGTAGTCTTTGGTGATTTCAACATTCATCTAGAAAAGGCGTATGCAACAGACTTCATCTCTCTTATAGCCTCGATCCCAAACGGCTCATCACCACAGATACTCACAAATCAGGCAACCAACTGGACCTGGTTTACACACGCAACTGCATCCCAGACAACATTTTGGTGAAACCTCTCCATGTTTCAGATCATTTCCTCATTACTTTCAATCTACAACTCACTACCCATGCTCCACCAACTCCCCTACCAGTTACTTTCAGACGTAACCTGCGCTCACTTTCTCCTTCCCATCTTTCCTCTGCTGTGTCATCTTCACTTCCCTCACCCTCACAATTCTCATCTCTAGATGTGAATTCTGCAACAGATACTTTATGCTACACTTTAACTTCTTCTTTAGACAATATCTGCCCTCTCTCCTCCAGGCCAGCACGCGCTACTCCCTCTAACCCCTGGTTATCTGAGGTTCTTCGTGAACACCGGACCAAACTCAGGGCGATGGAGAGGAAATGGCGCAGATCAAAAGACACGTCTGACCTGAGTATGTATCAATCTCTGCTCTCTTCCTTTTCTGCTGAGGTTCACACTGCAAAATCTTCATATTTCCATAGCAAGATCAACAGCGCCTCTAACACACGAACACTTTTCAAGATATTCAGTTCTCTCCTCTGTCCACCTCCACCATCACCCACCTCCTCTTTAACTGCTGATGACTTTGCTAACTTCTTCACCAACAAAACAGCCTCTATCAGCAGTCAGTTCTCAACTCCACACACACAGGAACCCAAACCATCCTCTCCCGCTTCCAGAGCTTCTCTTTACCTTCTCTCCGCTAACCGAGGAAGAAGTATCTAAACTTCTCCTCTCCAGTCATCCTACCACCTGCCCTCTAGACCCCATCCCCTCACACCTTCTACAAGCCATCTCTCCCACTCTTCTACAAGTACTCACACACATCATCAACTCATCCCTCCACACTGGCATTTTCCCTACAGCATTCAAGCAGGCTCGGGTAACTCCACTGCTTAAAAAAACAACATTAGACACATCACTTTTAGAGAATTACAGACCTGTCTCTCTCCTACCATTCATTGCGAAAACACTTGAACGAGTTGCTTTCAACCAAGTGTCATCTTTCCTGTCTCTGACCAACCAGCTAGATGTCAACCAATCAAGAAAGGCAATTCAACCGAGACTGCACTACTGTCGGTCACAGAAGCCCCGCGGATCGCAAAAGCTGCTTCCAAATCTTCAGTTCTCATTCTGCTGGATCTTTCTGCTGCCTTCAACACTGTGAATCATCAGATCCTTCTGTCCACCCTCTCATCACTGGGCATCAAAGGAACTTCCCTCCACTGGTTTGAGTACTATCTCACAGGTAGGTCCTTCAGGGTTACATGGAGAGGCGAGGTATCCAAAGCACATAAACTGAACACAGGGGTTACTCAGGGTTCAGTTCTTGGACCGCTCCTATTCTCCATCTACACCACATCATTGGGACCCATCATACAGGCACATGGTTTCTCTTACCATTGCTATGCTGATGACGCACAGAGAGTCATCCTCAATCACTCCATCAAGGTCGGTCAGACATCTTGGAGTAATATTTGATGACCAGCTGACCTTCACAGACCACATTACAAAGACAGCTAGATCATGCAGGTTTGCAAAGTATAACATCAGGAAGATCAGGCCTTTCCTAACTGAGCATGCAACACAACTTCTCGTCCAGGCCCTGTTTATTTCTAGGCTTGATTACTGCAATGCTCTTCTAGCTGGATTTCCATCATGTGTTACTAAACCTCTACAAATGATCCAGAATTCTGCAGCCCGCCTTGTCTTCAACGAGCCCAAAAGGGCTCACGTCACTCCTCTGTTCATCTCACTGCATTGGCTACCACTCACTGCTCGCATCAAATTCAAAGCTTTGACGCTTGCTTACAGATCTACCACAGACTCAGCTCCGTCTTACTTTCACTCCCTATAAGTCTACGTCCCTACCAGAAGCCTATGATCGGCCAAGGAGCGACGGCTTGTGGTGCCATCACAGCGAGGCACTAAATCACTCTCCAGAACATTCTCATTCACGGTTCCATGCTGGTGGAATGATCTCCCCACCCTCGTCCGTAATGCAGAATCCCTGACAGCATTCAAAAGACAACTGAAAACTCATCTCTTCCGTGAGTACTTAATATAAAAAAATTTTTTTTTACTTTATTTTAAAAAAAAATCTTCTCTTTTAAATCTTTCCTTCCCTTTTAAATCTTCCCTTGTCTGGCTTTCGCTACTCTGAGCAATGCCTGAACTTTGTATTTTGAGCACTTCTTGCGTCGTACTTCCCTCTTCACGATGACTCGCTTGCTTTAGTCCTCAGATGTAAGTCGCTTTGGATAAAAGCGTCTGCTAAATGACTAAATGTAAATGTATTTCTTTCCTTCTCTGTGGGCCTCTAGTCAGTTAAAGTAGTGTGATTGCGTAGAGTTCGTCACGTAGGCTCACTATTGGCCGACACTGGTCATGTGATGCGTGTGACGTATAACAACAGAAGCGCTACGCTATTACACTAGTGAACTGAGGCGAGGCCTACAGAGAAGGAAATTAATAGTTGAAATAAAGTCGTTATTTTAGTATTTTATGTGCACAAAAAGTATTCTCGTCGTTTGATAAACTTAAGATTGAGCCACTGTAGTCACTTGGACTATTTTAAAGATGTCTTTAATAACTTTTCAGGGGACCAAGTTTCAATCCCTGAAGAAGCATATGGAGGAGTGATCCAGCTCTCGGATTTAATATCTTAATTTGTGTTCCGAAGATGAAGGAAGGTCTTACTATCCCTTTAAACTAAAAATGTTACCACTGCGCAGCTTCATTTGTTAGGTGGTCTGAGGCAAAACTTGTTCTAATATTTCGTTTTGTTGTAGCAAGTAGCAGACACTCAATTGATTAAAACTGCTTTATTTACCCGGGCCAAAGACTCAGCCAGTGTGGCTTGGAGATAAGGCAAAGACCCATTTGTAACTAGGCTCTCTTGTGTATTATAACAAATAGCCCTCACCCTATACAAAGCCCACAACAATAAGACAACCAGTAGATAAGGCAACAGTCTTTGACTTTGTTGTTTTTTGTACTAGTATGTCTACAAATGTTTTAACCAAACTTGAAGATCCAGAAATATGATTTCTGGAGTATTTTATATGCATGTCCTGCTGTGTCATATTTCCTAATGTTAAGATTGCAACCCTGTCTTAAAATTTTTCATAAGTGTTTCCTTTTTCTCCTGTTTTAGGACAATCCCTTGCAAACCAAAAAAAAGGGAGGACTTTAAAAAAACAAAGTAAGCAAGTTAATAGACACATCTCTGCTGAAATTTATTGTACTGTTTTTGTTAACAGCCATAGTTAATTTGCTATGCAAGTGTCCTGGGACAGGTGTCGGAGTGAGTGGGAAACCCACTGCTGCATCTTGGCCCTGGTTTATCCTCATGGATTTGGTGTTGGGACAGAATTTTTCCAACAACCTCCCTGTCCTCATTGCCTCCATCCCTGAGGACACACCAGGGCCAAGTTCAGCAGTGTGTGACCAAGATGAGGAGGAGCCAGAGCCGTCAGCACCAGCCAAGAGACAAAGAGACCAAGAGGATGAGCTGGTCAAAGGCCAAGTTATTCAAATAAATGCAAACCTCAAAAAACATCTTAGTAACATTTTACAATAAGGTTAAGTATAGATAATGTATTAACTAACATGAACTAACCACGGGCAATACATTTGTTACAGTATATTTTAATCTTTGTTAATGTTAGTTAATAAAAAAATACAGCTGTTCATCATTGTATGTTCATGTTAGATCACAGTGCATTAACTATTGTTAACAAATACATTGATTTTAATAACGTATTGGTAAATGTTGAAATTTATATTAACTAAGATTAATAAATGCTGAAGTATTGTTCATTCTTAGTTCATGTTTGTTAACTAACCTTAACGATGAGCCTTATTGTAAAGTTTTACCAACATTTAAAAAAAAAGGAATTTAAACAACACATTCTGAAAAGATGCAATCTCTGAAAATAATTGAAGATATGGTCTTTGAGCAGTAGAGATGTGAGTAAAGATAATCCCAAACCTCGGAGCTGAGACCAGCCCTGTTGAAATATTTCAAACGATGGTTGAGAAAATAAAAGCATGCAAGCTTTTGTAGAGAATCTCACACGGGTTCACAGTTATCGTTAGATATGCAAAGGAGACGTCTCATACATAAACAACACTGTGTTATGTGTAGCATAGAGACTGTAAATCAAAGGCAATCTCTGGCTCATAACCTGCACAGGCCCGGGACGCCCATCATTCGCTCTGCCCTCTGGGGAACTGTAAGTCAGACACTAATGTGATGTACAATGTCAGTTTCCACAGAATGTATTTTTTCTCCTAACAAGCCCAACTGGGAAGCATTCCACTTCTTTTTCACTTGTTTTCACTCCCATTCTTTACCTCATTATTTTTATATTCTCATCTGACTCCCATAAAATAATTTTTTCTGTTCTTTGTTCGTAAAGCGATGTTTTTAGTTATGTTTGACTGGAACAGGTAGGCTTAGTTTGAAAGAGGAACCAGAATATAAAAACTTAATAGTGGACGTTTGTGACTTGGGTCAGCACTTTAAAAAGATATATACTTAAACCAACTTAAAAGAAAATACTGTAATTTGTTACAGCCCAATCTAGTTTTTCATCAATTTGTATACGCTTATTTCACGCAGCCGTTATTTTTAAATCGAAAGCGAGGCTCCGGTGGGAAGAAAACCGGAAGTAAAGATAAACAACAATGTATTGGACCAGAGCCATATAGAGAGAGAGTTGTGACAACGGAAGTTCTAAATGCTTGGTTGTCACATGATTCGCGTAGACCTCAGAAAGTTCCAGGAAGTGCTTCGGCGCCAATTCAAATCGATGGAGTTAGAGAGCAGAACTGTGATTTTTTGGTAGTTTGAAGTCAATAAATGCGTTGGTTTACAATGTGTATATAATACATTGACATTTGGATGTAGTATGTGTATGTAGTTACAGCAATATTGTTTTTAAAAGATAAAAATCTGCTAATATTTAATGTTTATTGTGGTCAACCAGCGTTGCCTGCCTTTGTTAACATATTTTCTGGCTAACTTTACCTTGGTTAAAGACCATTTTGCAGTTGTTTTGAAGTATTTTTGTGTTCTTAAACGTGTATGTTATTTAAGGTTTATCATGTAATGTTCAATATGGTTTCACAAGGACAGGAGACTTGCAGGAAACAGGTGATTGTCTTAAAAAGCTATTGCAAACAAGTAAAATTGCATTCATCTTAATGTTTACAATGCTTATGCAATTATATAAATGAATACATAATATATTTTATAGTCCTGTTATATCTTAATCCCCCCAAAATGTTAGGTTGTGCAACTGTCCGCACAAATGAACAGACTAAAATACTAATTTAAATGGTGTTTTAAGAATAAAAAAATAAAAATTAAATTCTATGGCATCATTTTAACCGTTCATATAAACAAATTTATATATATACACACTTTTGCACTGATTTAGCACAAAGGGATTTATAAATGTCTAATAAACTGCACGTCAAGCATGTTGTCTGTCCTTTCCTCTATGTTGTTCTTGTACTGTCTGACACAGAGAGCAGAAATATGCTCAAGTCAGGAGCAATCTAAATAGAACTAAACATTTTGTGCTAATCATACTTAGGTGTATCTGCACTTTTTCACAAAGACCAACACTGGGAAGTTTAATGTTTATTAAAAATAAGGAGCAAGTAAAGTAAAGAGCTGAGACTGAAGATGAGGGTACAGCGTCAGTGCAGGAGTCTTCAGGATCCTCTGAATCCCCTTTGTGCTTCTTGTGTTGAAAGAGATAAAGGAAACAAAAACGGGATAAATTGTATATAGTAGTCAGTATATAATACAGTTATGGTATGTATAATACCCCATTTAGCCTAGTGTGATTTGATCTAGAAAATGGCTTGCTGCCGTTTTAAGCATGGTTTTTAATCTTACTTAAACTTCCATCTCCCTTTCCCATCAATAGCCTACTAATCAGCTGAGCTGAAACATAGACAGGTAACAGTCAACAGAAACACAATGAATAAAAAACTCCAACAATACGTTTTTGCTTACTCAAATATGAAATCTAAAATAAAGATTTTTTCCCGTTATTGAACATTTAATATGGAATGAAACCGATATTCTCATTTAATCAATTACAACTATCACACTCCCCAATGTTATATGTAAGCCCTGTTTAGAAGTCTTTCCCTCTTATTTCACAACAAAGGATACACTTGCATTAATAGAACGGGTTTAACCATTAATAGGCTGTTCATGGTTTGTTATGTGGTATTAACTTTATCCAAAGACCTTTATTTTACCTGATAACGTCCCCTAAAACTACTAATTTAGAGAGCAATAATCAACTAGCATGCTGTAATACATAAGTTAATTTGATTTAGATGTACTGATAATATGCAATCTTATTCTTTAAACGTCTTACCTTTTAAAAGTGCATCACAAACGGTCTTTTCTTCTGTAACTCTACCGCGCTGCTGCTACTTCCGGGAACTATAGAGAAGCTCCGCGAGCCGCCATTGCAGTCAAAAACCCGTTCTATTGAAGTCAATGGAGTTGTTGCAACTCTCACTCTATATGGCTCTGTCTTGGACTACCAGCCTGAAGCTGCTGCCGCGATTTACAGCATGTGTAAATAGTTCGTTCCTGCTTCTTTTTTTACTTTCTGAATTATATATATAAAAAAATATTTTATTTATAAATTAATTTCACTGTGTATAGTCCAAAGTATGAAAGACATGTACAGTTTTAGAATAACTCATTTCTACATTAAACACAAATATACACCATCGCATTCGCGATCTCCTGTGATTAAAGGCAACACTTCCGGTTTTCTTCCCACCGGAGGCGATATTTTTTTTCACAGGATGGTAGGGGAAGACTCATGAATATTCATTAGGGAACTCATGCCTGATTGGCCATGTATTTCAGGCGGGAACTGATGAATTCACGTGCTTTAATAAACCCAACAGACAGGAATCTCTGAACTGCGGCCCTAACAAACATGACGGTGCCCATCTCACGTTGCAGATCAAAATCATTTCTAACATTTTTTTAAACGACAAAACAAACTCACTTACACGTATTTGAGAATCGGAATAGAAGATAGTCGATGACATGGTAACCATGTTTGTTAATATTTAGAAATAAAAGCGCTAACGTTACATCTGTCATACAGCGCTATTTTGGCTGTGGTGAATCACGTGTCAAGCATGACGCGTCACCATGGAAACATGGGAGGGAGGGTCGCGATGCTGGCTTAACGTTGTGATGTCTGTCAGCCATCACGATGGACAATGACATCGTCTATCAGCACAACCCTAACAAAACCTCTGCCAATTATCTGACTTATCCTCGTAAACGAAGAATTTATTATCTTTATATAGACATGTGACGGGTAAGTCCAGGAAGCGATATTTTTTTGCACAGGATGGTAGGGGAAGACTCATTAATATTCATTAGGGAACTCACCCGTCACTGGGGGTCTGATGACCTACCCCTAACCCCGCCCCTAAACCTACCAGTCACTGGGGTTAAGACCAATCAGGCATGAGTTCCCTAATGAATATTCATGAGTCTTCCCCTACCATCATGTGAAAAAAAATATCGCCCACCGGAGCCTCGCTTTCGATTTCAAAATAACGGCTGCGTGGAATAAGCGTATAGTTTTGATTAAATATAAAAATTTGATCTAATATTAACCGGAATATTTAACACAAAAAAACATTTATTTAAAGTAAAAAGATTATATATAATTAAGACCAAATGCCATACTTAATGAAAATATTAGGCACAAGCCAAAATGTTACTTAATGTAGGTCAGTTTAATAATTATTTGGCTGTTTACAACTTCATTTCCCCAAAAACAAAAGCTAAGTTAGCTAAATATGAAAGTAGAAATTTTACCTAAGAAAATATTTTATTAGTCAATATTTAATTTAGTGTATTTACTATAAATAACGACAACTTTAAAAGACTGTTTATTGTGCTGTTTGTTTAAAATATGCATCATATTTTCTGTTATGCACTAGCAAAAAAACAACAACATAAAAAGTAATAAAACCCACAATAAGTTCGGCAGTCAGTAAAACGATCCAGTATTGTCCTCGAGCAAAAAATGCTATTTAAACCAAAAAAATTTTTTTTTATTTTTTTCTGTGTTATTTGCTTTTAGACAAACTGACCAAACCAGGTTTGAACCGGACAACAGGATTTTCGATTAGTACAATATAAAATGCACTTTAAAAAAATAAAATGGTGGTTTCACTTTATTGCGGTGGTCCCTTTAACACGTTCTGTTGACTATAAGTTGCATGTCTACTAACTCTCATTAGAGTCATTAATGAATGCTTTAGTTTTTTTCCTCATGCACAGGTAGTTTGGGGATGCTTGTTTCCTGCAGTTTTGTTCAGATGAGTGAAAGACAGGGAGATATGAGTGTGTGAGGCAGCAGATGTTGGGCGGATGCTGGTGTAGAAAACTCATTACCCTACGGGCCGGAGAAAATGATCATCCATCTGCAATTATTACAAGGCTGTTAAAATGCCTTTGGAATTCATAAGTTTAATGTCAAAAAATGAAAAATGGTTCTTGTCTCATCACCTTCAGTTATGAATCGCATGAATTATGTAGGCCTATAATGATAGAATATTTTCAATTCACATTTTCAAAGTATTACTGTATCGTGTAACAGTTGTTGAATATTATATGTTTAGCTATTATTATCTTACCATGCTCTTCCACCGTTAAAACTAAGAACACAGAACACGTTTTCCCATTGCACTGCGCTACTTTTCCATTGTTTTTCAATATAAACACACACTAGACAGAAGTGTTTGACTTTTGCAGCTTCTCATGCTTGACGTGCAGCTCTCAAGTTAAAGGAAGTTAAAAAAAAATGAAAAAAAAATGTCTCTATAGACTTTGCTTTTTTCCATTCCACTGACCTGCATCTCGCTATAAAGTCTTTTGGAAGCGGATATCTATGATGATTTTTCATATATTTAATATTACTTGAAATAGATGACTCTATGATCCCCTTCTTGGATTGTTATACTGGTTCTCCTACAATTGGCAACACATTAATGTTAATAATTCTCCTTGGGAAGTTTCATTTACATAGGCTAAAGATGATGTCAATTAGCCCTCTTTTGAGATTTAAAAATATTCTACGACTCATTGAATGCAATTATAAGAAATGTATAAAAACGTCCCTTATTCTGGAAAAAGTTATTTGCAGAATATAATGCTTTACTTTAAGAAAAATGTGTAAGTGGATCAAGACCAAACAATTGTCTTTTGAAAAAGTTTATGAAATATTTGTTTCATGTATCCCAATGTCTATTGGTTGTAGAATGTTTTTTGTTAGTTCATTGAAATTATAATTGTGTGAATGGCCCCTGAAGCGTCGCACTGGAATATGCATTGTTGCAGATTTACACAGAAACAGTTAAAAACGTGAGACGCACAACATTTAAGTGAGGTCTAGAGACCACGTTTTTTTAAAGTTGAACTTCTTTTAAAGGTAGGATAGGCTACTTTTGAAGATGCTAGCATAAGAGAGCTATGGCTTTGAAAGCATGAGATCCTTCCCTCTCTTCAAGGCGTCTCCAAATTAGGAGTATGGAAAATAGAGTGCAACTGACAAACACATCTGTAAATGCGCGTTTACTTTAAAAAAAACATTGAAAAGTAGAGTAGTGGAATGGAAACGTGTTCTGTGTGAACAGGCCTGCCTTCTTTTATATGATTGGCCATCTCAATCATTTGGACACTGAGGACACTGAGGCAGAGCAGCCTAAAAATATAACTTTTACAACTTTTTGTCATCCTAACAACAAACATGCATAATAAAGTGAAGCAGTGTAGCATCAAGAATATCAGGGGAAATTTTTTCAATTTCTACTTGATGTCTATGGTGGTTACAGCTCTGAATTATTAGGTCACAATTTGTGAGTTTTCTGACATATAATTGACATACTGTGAGTGTGTCTTCTCGAAAGATTGTCATTTTGAGTGGCATAGTGTAGAGTTAATATAATTGCCATCACTACTGGTTTTGTACCTGGTTAGAAGTAAGTGGAATTTCTAATGCAATTTCACTAAGAGCCTTTTCTCAGTTAAAGTTCCACTAAACCAGACTGGTTTCTGTCACCAGGAATCAGTGGTCACTGTGAAGCACACGCAAGCGATTGAGAACACAGCCAGGATGAGAGGTCAGGAGAGTGAGGTGACTCCTCACATCAGCTGGACTGGACGTCATGCACATCTGCTGTGTGTGTGTGTGTGTGTGTGTGTGTGTGTGTGTGTGTGTGTGTGTGTGTGTGTGTGTGTGTGTGTGTGTGTGTGTGTGTGTGTGTGTGTGTGTGTGTGTGTGTGTGTGTGTGTGTGTCTTGAGCTTGAGTTGAGGAGTGAACAGACCTTCCATTGCTCACATCAGTTCCTGAGAGCCTGAATCACTGCAGGAAATAAAGAACACTGCACATTCAAGCACGAAGGATTCTCAGTCTCAGCAGAGTGACAAATGGAGCCAAAAATGACTAATCATTCCAAAGAGAATTGCATAAAAAACTGTTTTGGAAGACATAAGAAAATATGTTGTTGAGGTTCATTTGTTCACTCTTATTTTCTTTGTTTACTAGCTGTTAAACTGCTTAGATAAAATGTATTGAAGTATATGAAGCATTTCAAATGCATATCTGTAGGGATTTAAAAGCAAAAAGAAACATTAAAAAGTTATGTTAAGATTACAACATATTATGCTATATGATATTTTACTCGACAGATCATTAGTTAGTGTACATGGGTGATATAATGGTTGGATCTAATATTTTTTCATCATACAGACACATTTTAAACATATTTTTTTACATTTATATAATGCTTTTCTTCCACACAAAGGGATATACACGTTTGTGTTTGGACTTCCCCTATGTTCATTGTGTTCAGTTTCTAGCCACTCCTCCTTCATTAATTCATTTGGTTTAGCTGTGTCTCGTTTCCCTGATCTGTTCTCTGTGTATTTAAGCCCTCTGTTTCTCCCTGCTCGTTGTCTTGCATTCATTTTATTGTTATCTGTGATTTGTGGTTGTATGGTTTCTAATCTAAGTTTTGAATTAAAGTATCGTATTGTATCTCATTCGTCATCCACTTGATCTGAACCACCTCACCCGTGACAGAATGCAAGACCAATAACAGTTTATTATTTGCTGTGTTTTCTTTTGTTTGTTTTTCTCCATGGACATTCCCGCTGTTGCCCTGCCTGGAGAAGAAGGACCGCCGAGCTGCCGGCTCCGCCCTGGTCCCCCGAGCTGCCAGCTTCGCCCTGGTCCCCCTGAGCTGCCGGAACCCCCTTGCCTTACTGAACCAGCGCCACCCTGGTGGGTCCCTGAACTGGCAGCACCTCCCTTGCTCCTTGTATCACCGGTATCACCTGGAGGCATCCTGTCCTACCTATGCCTCTCCTAGTTAGCCTCCAGGGTGCCCACACTCCCTGCCCTCTTGATTGTTTATGGCGTGAGGATGCGCATTCCAGGAGGGGGAGGTAATGATAAAGGTAAAGATGATCGCCGCCTCACCTCCTGAACCGTCTCCAAAGATGGCCGCCGTCACGCCAACCGAGCCCTCAGCTACTCAGGTCTCAACCACATCGGAGCCTCTCCCTGAGCCTGTCCCTGATCCTAAGCCCATAACTCCGCCCAAGAAAATTTTTTGGGGGGGCTATAGGTCCCTTGACATAGTGGCCAGGCCGGACTCCCACAGAAGGCCATGAAGGCCGACAAACCATGGCTGCCTGAAGTGCCGGCTCCGCCCTGGTCCCCCGAGCTGCCGGCTCCGCCCTGGTCCCCCAAGCTGCCGGCTCCGCCCTAGTCCCCCGAGCTTGCGGCTCCGCCCTGGTCCCCTGAGCTGCCGGCCCCGCCCTAGCCCCCCGAGCTGCTGGCTCCGCCCTGGTACCCCTGAGCTGCCGACTCCTCCCTGGCCCCCCGAGCTGCCGACTCCTCCCTGGCCCCCCGAGCTGCCGGCTCCGCCCTGGTCCCCCGAGCTGCCGACTCCTCCCTGGCCCCCCGAGCTGCCGGCTCCGCCCTGGCCCCCCGAGCTGCCGGCTCCGCCCTGGTCCCCCGAGCTGCCGGCTCCGCCCTGGTCCCCCGAGTTGCCGGCTCCGCCCAGGTCCCCCGAGCTGCCCGAACCCCCTTGCCTTTCTGAGGCGGTCATCTTTGCTGGAGACGAGGGCTTAGGCGTGGCGGCGGCCATCTTGGCCAAATACACTGGCATGGCTGACCTGTCTCAGGCTTGGCATGGCTGACCTGTCTCAGGCTTGGCAGGACTGACATGAAGAAGCCCTGGAAGAGCGGTCTCGGCGGGAAGAGACTCTGGGTCCCTGAACTGGCAGGCACCTCCCTTGCTCCCTGTATCACCAGTACCACTCTGGAGGCCCACACTCCCTCCCCTCTTGATTGTTTATGGCGTGAGGATGCGCCTTCCGGGAAGGGGAGGTAATGTCACGCTTCTGTTTGTGTTTGGACTTCCCCTATGTTCATTGCGTTCAGTTTCTAGCCACTCCTCGTTCATTAGTTCAATTGGTTTAGCTGTGTCTTGTTAGTTAGTATGGTTACTGTCATTAAGTTAATTTGCCCCTGCTGTGTCTCGTTTCCCTGCTCTTTTCTCTGTGTATTTAAGCCCTCTGTTTCTCCCTGTTCGTTGTCTTGCATTATTTATATTGTTATCAGTGATTTGTGGTTGTTTGGTTTCTAGTCTAAGTATTGAATTAAATTTCCTATAAAGGTAATTCTAAAAAAAAAATCTAAACGCATTACAAATGTTAGAAATGTATTGCTAAAACATATTACAAAGACTGTGAACTGTGAAGTACTGAATTGTGGAGTTAGACCGTTAAACAGTTTTTCACCATTGCTGTGTTCCGGATGATTTTTTGGGCGGGGCTAAAACGGGGTCTTGATGATGCACTGGAGCCACTGAGCTCCTGGACACGCCAATAATTGATGACGCACTGGAGCCACTGAGGCCGGCCGCTCCACTAACAATATAAATAGAGCACATTCACATCAGTTTACCGCTCAATCGCGATTTACCGTCAGTACTATTAGTTACTACAGCCTACAGTTTGCTAGCTAGCTATGCCTTCGTCACGGAAATGCATACTACCTGGATGCGATCCCGTACAAAACAGATCGGTGTCCTTATTTAAATTTCCGAAAAACGATCACATCAAGACGTGGTGGATTCATTTTGTGAAGAGCCAGCTTGATGGAGAGCTCAGGATCACTGCCAGAACCTGCCTCTGTAGTGTTTATTTTACACAGGATAGTTTTATAAACTTTCGTCGGATACAGCTGGGATTCACTGATAATCCGCTGTTACTGGTGAATGGGGCCGAACCGACTATCTCCCGCCTCGGCCTTCAACCTCCCGTCGCGCCGACAACTGGTGCCATCATCGACAGTACGTGCCCACCGATGAGTGTAAGTTGCCTTGTGTGCTTAACTGCTTATGTTATAATTATAGTAGGTAGTCCACAGTAACTCCATGGCAGCTTTCCCACGAGTGGGCGTGGTTTCAGCGCAGCCAGCGGACAGGACCCCAGTGTTTGAGAGCAGTGACTACTGCTAATTTTTTCTACTGCTCAAGATTTTGATAGCTTATTTTATGTACTTGCCGGCTTTTTTATCATTCAAATTTGGCTGGGTGGCTAATATCTCACTTTACTGTGGTGTAACAAACTCAGACCACATACTTAATTTTGACTTTACAGGGACTTTAAAGTATCCTATTGTATCTCATTCGTCATCCGCTTGATCTGTACCTCCTCACCCGTGATATACTGAGAGTTTAGGGGGACATTTTTAATTATCTTTTAATATGTATTATATTTAAATTCTATGTTATGTAAATGACACATTTAATTACAAGTTATAAGGTGTTACCTAATTGCTATAAGTTATAATTACTTGCCTAATAAATATAAAAAGCTACTTAAACAAAATTCTGTCCTAAAGTATCCTCGGTTTGAATGCCTTGAATAAACTGCATCCACTCTGATAAATGGATATGTTTGAAAACCATGAATACAAAACCTGAATTAGATAATAATGCTTTATCAAGATTACATTTCATTAGGAGAGTGAAAAGTAAATGCAACTCTCCCAGGATTAGATTTTCTCTCTACTTCTCTGTTTCCCTTTCTCTCTCTCCTTTTCCTCCTGTATCAATCTTAATTCTTCCCCTCTGCTTTTGGTAAGAGTCACTTGGTAATGCATGCACATGTCTTCTAAATTTTAAATCTTGTTCATCCTTCATCATAATCGTACATTTCTAATGCCCAGACCACCTAGATTTGAGCACATCAGAGCTGGAGTCAAATTTATTTATAAAGCACATTTAAAAACAACCAAGGCTGACCAAAGTGCCGTACAGAACAGAAAAAATAAAAATTATAAATAAAAATATAACTTGATTTAAAGCCTATAGGGATAAAAGTCAAGTCAAGTCAAGTCACCTTTATTTATATAACGCTTTTTACAATACAGATTGTATCAAAGCAGCTTCACAGTGATAACATGAAAATAATATAACAGAGTTTGTTTCTAAAAGAAAATTGTGTCAACGTCCACCTTAAGTAAGGCAGATCAATAATATTATTGAATATTAAATGTCCCCAACTAAGCAAGCCAAAAGCCAAGGCAACAGTGGCAAGGAACCAAAACTCCATCAGGTGACAGAATGGAGAAAAAAACCTTGGGAGAAAGGGAAATTCTGTTTTTATTCATTCTGCCTCATGTTGTTTTTTGTACTTGTAGGGTAGTGTGAACATTCTGCTAAATTTCTCCTTTTGTTACAGAAAGTTTTATTTCTCAGTAAACTATTTCTTTAAATCTGAAGATATTTTCCTTTTTGTTCAGTTTCTTGCAGATGTTTAATATAAAGCACAGAAAATGAGCTTTCACTCTCATAACAACAGGCATGAGAGGACAGATTAGGGTGAATGAGTCCATAGTGAATCACTTAGCTGTTCTGTTATCAGCGTGTTTTGTGTTTAATATTATCTTTCATTCTGTCTGTGTGTGTTTGTGTGTGTAATTGATTTATATACTTTATTACCTAGAAATCGGACTGTGGACCTTTTACGCTGGCACAACAAAATGCTTAATATGGATCTTTGAAAAAAAAAAGTGTAATAGTCTAATTTAATGCACACTTTAATAACTAATGCCCTTTTGACCACTGTTAAAAGCAGTAATTTAGAAGTGCATCTCAATGGCTTGACTAATTAATTTGCTCCAAATAATTTATTTAGTAATTAATGAAAATCAATGGAAGAAGAAATAAAATATTTACTCTATAAACATAACAATAGGCCTATTGGACTCAAACCTGTTTTTGTAATACCCTTTATTTGCACATCCATCATTCTATAGATGCATGTGAAAATTCAATACCTTCCACAACATGTAATGATTCATTTGTAGGTTTCAGGTTGCCATCATGGTAATGCACTGAAAAAAAATATGTCAGGAAGTTAAAAATTGTGGTACAATAACTGATTTTATTTAATACGACTGAATTAACCTGACTATATTAGATTATCACAATGAAAGGATATTTAATGGTAGAAATTGCGCCTTAAGTTAAACATGCACTCTGTATTTTTTTTCTTGTACTGTTTGTAGGATCTAGGCAGAATGGCAGTGGGAGGAGCAGGGCAGGGACCCAGAACACAGCCAGGACGATGTCCCACGGCACAGTCGAGCGAGGGAGGAGGCATGGTGGAGGTTTGGCTGATGACACCGGGGGATGACTGAAGGAGATGTAGCCGATGGCAGTGGAGCCCTGGGCGCAGACGAAGAGCCAGTGAGACCCGCGACACGATGGTCCTGGAGGCAGAGCCGCAGTGACGAGTGTCCGAGGTGAAGCCAGAGGGCCGAGGCGGAGCCGGAAATAAGACGTAGCCCAAGGGCTGGAGAGATGGAGCGCAGCGAAAGGCTTGTAAGTCCGTGACCCAGGCAGGGTGATATCTGACCGAGGGACGAGGGAACCTGGTTGCACTGCAAGGACAATAGCTCCTGGTGGACCCAAGGCTGAGCCGATAGGTCGATAGGCCGAGGTGGAGTGACGGGATCAGTGGCTGTGATCCTCTTTACTGGACGGAGCTGGAGACCTGAAGACCCGAGGTAAACCCACGACATGGAGTGGTGTCAGAGGAGGAGCCGAGGGACTGAAGGGAACCAGTGGAGGCGGGCTGAGAAACTGGCAGTTGTTTGAAGAGGCGGGAGAAGGAAGCTGGGCGAGAACTCTGGAGACACAAGAGACTGAAGCCTCCTTTTCACTGCATACGACAAACGACAGCTGTTGGACCAGAAGTCATTCATTTCCAATGGAGGGTAGTACGGGAGCTGCGTGGAGTTCTGATCATGTGCATATGCGGAATAACACCTGGTTAGACTTCTCGTCGGGCTCCGGCTCTGGGGGATGGTTGGCTCAGTCCATTCTTCTGGCACATTCATCACGGCAGGCTCGGGCTCCACTTCTGCGGTAGGCTCAGGCATTATGTCCATGGGGGTTGTGGCTGATGGTTGGCAGGGCTCTCGGATGACCACTGGAGGATTTGGGGCAAGGGTGACTGGAATGGGCACCGAGATTGTGGAGCAGGCTTACTCTCTTTCTTCTTTCACAGTGAGAGGAGAACCAGTTATCCACAACGCATACTTGATGAACTGGGGCAGGGAACATCTGGACTCACATGAGGAGGAGGAGGTGGTCATCCAACCCGCTCCAAAAATACATCTTGAACATGCTCTCATTCCAGTTTACCTGGTGGCACAGTTCTAGAAAGTCTTCAACAAAATCCTCCAGTGGCCATCACAGTCTTCACAGGACTTCTGTCATGACAACTCACAGAGTGATTGGCATGGTAATGGGTATGACAGTGTTGTATGTTTGGTCTTGGCGGAATAGATCTGCCACGCTGCTGCTTGTATTGCTGCTGCTGCGGCAGAGCAAGTACAGGACTTGCTGTTGCCAATACAAACACGACACGGTGCTGTCATGAATTACCCATAGCAGATCTATATAGGTGGAGCTGGGGATGGTGGAGGGTATCTGAAAGCGTGCTGCAATGCAAAGCAAATGCTACCCAAGTATTTGAAGGTTGAGCAGCGAGCTCATTGGCTACTGATACGGCAGGAACCAATCAGCTGCGCCCTATAGATAACGATGTGATTATGAATAGGTGAGCAAAATGACCTATTAACCTGCACCATCTAGAGTTTCATGCCGGAACTTTGTATTTATCAAATCCATTGCTAATCATTACTGAAGCGTGTGCTGTTTTCCTCCAAAATTATATCACTTTTTATAGGATAATGTCATTGAGGAACTGGCTTTTGTTAAAAAGATAGATGGAGACATGAATGTGTTTTTGCATAGTAAGAATGACCTATAGATTAACTGAAGTTCAGCTCACATTCCCATCTTCAATTCAACTGCATAGCCATTTGCCCCTGACCTCACTGTTGGATGGGTCACCTCTGCACTACATTACTGTTTCAGCCTCCAACAACTCACACAATTACCAACGAGAGCTCATCAAGGGCATTGGATGAAACGTGCAGGGGACACAACAACAACAACAACAACAAAACACAGTAAACAATGGTTGACAAAGAATAGCACTGAGTAATGGTCAGAGAAGATATTGAGCTATTGACCAAATATTTCCATCAACACATCACTTTATGAAAGAATATAACTAAAATCTTGAATTACTTCTTTTATTGGTTGAGAAACAGTGCTTCATTTGCTGTTAGCCGAATCAACAATGACTGGTATTTACCCCTGCCCTTCTGCCTACCCTGTCTTTCCTAATATAGCTTCTGAAATGCCTTGGCCTTTCTGGAAAAGAACTACAAAATGTTCCACCTAACCTCAAGTCCAAACTTTCAGCAGGAATGGCATAGATTGAGAGAGACTGAAAAGACCTCGGGTGACATGCCGTGACCAACAAAACCAAGCCAAAACCACCAACACTGGAAGATTGTGTTGCATAAAAATGACAGGTGGATGCTCATGTCTTATTATTTCACATCATACTCATTGCATTACAACTACAAAGGAAAAGATGAATTGGCAAGTTGAACACAGCAGTTTATATTTCAGCACTTATATTCTAATTTTGTCTTATCTTCATCAGCATATATTCAGTTTTGGATGCTGGTGTTCAACATGAAATCCAAAAGTTTAATTTTCTTCTAGACCAGAGATGTCACTACATCTCATCTCAACACTTTTATTTGCACAGCTATGGGTTTATTAATTTTGATCTCAATATCGGCATTTTATTCTAACTGAATAGTTTTATTACAGTTAAATGGTCTATATAATTTTATATGTTGGAAATTAAAAATGTTTATGTATATTTGAAAATAGGGGATTCTTGAAGACTGATTCAAGAGATTTGTGTGGTAGGCCAATCGATTGGATACTTTAATCTTGAATTCATATATAATTCAATAAATTATATAATTATATTAAATTCAAAATAATTTATATTAAATTGTCAAAATGCATATACTGACACTGAATATTTGACTTTGTTGTATTTTATATTTAATGACATTTTAAATAATTATAGATGTATTTTCCATAATCTGCAAAAATCAAACGACATTTGGAATGCAATTGCCCCCGGGGTTAATCTATAATTATTCCATTTATTTCCCTTGCCATATTGGTTTTTGACCCACGTAAATAGGACTTAAGTACATATTTATAGGTCATTTCATAATTACTTGTATTGTCTTGGAAATGTGGTTAAAGTGCACTGCCAAAATCATTTAAAATGTTAACTTTAAATGTAATATTAAATTACATATAACACACCACAGTTAAAATTATAATCAAGTACTTTACATGTGCTATAGTATGTTCATCACATTCAAGTAAGTGTACTTCTTTAAAGCATGACAAAAGATTATTAAAACATTAAAGTGTACTTTTAGGTAAAATTATTATTATCATTACAAAATGTTTTAAATTATTAAAATAACTATAACTCTTCCTGCAAGCAGAGACACATGGAAAATGGCATTCAGTCCTGTGATATACACAGCCAGTGACTTTGACAAAAATAATTTATCACAGCAGTTTTTGTGGTCGGCACAACTGTCCCTTCATGACTTATCCATAAGGTCGGGGGAAGGTGGAGAAAAACAGCATAAAGTCTTCGATTTATTATTGTGAAGGGCGAGAGTTATGTCTCTCTATGAATGTGCCCGAGGAGACAGAGAATTGAGCTCAGACAAGCGTTGGTTGTAGCCTTATAGGATTTTTCTCTGTGGCTGAGAATTGATCACGCAGCACTGCTTGGTGAGAGGCAGAGACAAAATTGCTCTTGTCAGGGTCAGGCAGCTGTCAAGACACCATCCAGACCTGATTAATAGAGTCGAGGGGTAAGCCGGCTCGCAGGGGTGCTCTCCGGAGAACCAGAACTGTGCTTAGAAAGCTGCACTGCTGCAGCTAAATTCGATAATGTCTGAAAAACAGATCAACAAGATCTGGCAACATTTCTGGGCAGTTACAACATGCTAAATTAGATGCTTTTCTGTGAGAACACAATCCATACCACCCAGTGAAGTATTTGATCAGACGAGCTACTGTAGAGCACAGGCTAATTCAGTTCTTGTGCAAACTCAAGCAGATCAATAGAAAGGTTAACGACGTTGAACACATTAAGAACCGAAGATAAGGTAAGGAGTCTCCATTAAGATGAAACACAATGAGATAATAAGCTTGGGTTGACTAGAAGAGCTTTAGACTAGGGATGTTCCTAAAGATGAATAAATACCTCATTCTGCAAAATAGAAAAATATATATTAGACTATTTTCCAAAAAGAATAAAGTGTTATTTTGAACACACGGGTAAGGTTAGGACAGGTTTGCTGGTATGGATAGGTTTAAGGGTGGGTTAAGGTGTAAGGGAAGGGTCACAGGAATGGTCAACACATTAAAGGGTATTGTAAGCAAAATAAAACATGTTTGAAATGTCTATGTTAATGTTTTAAACCTTCCTAGCTAGATTGCTTGATCGCACTTGCTTGATGTGCAAGAACCAATGAGGTTTGTTCTTGTGTGTCATACAAGTCAATTGAGCTTCCACTTACCATATTCATTGTGCACTACGTTGATCAGTGTTTATATGTGAATAAAACCCTAAATTAAATCTGTTCATCGTATAAAACGATCATGTCTCTTCAAATGTCACGGGTTGTTGCAGGCAAACAAACGAAGATGAAGAATAAAGTTCCAATACGAGTTTCACTAGTTCACACTTACAAATAAGTTAGATAGAATAAATGGTATGCATATTTGACATGCTGTCCAGCGAGAGGGCTCCGAGCTTGGATATTTGGCCCCAACCCAGAGCGATACCCCCATATTCCTGGTTAAGGGATGCTGACTAACTGTCGAGGAACATTGGTGCGTCAAATGAGTATATATATATATATATATATATATATATATAGGTCTCCAACTCAAGCTGATTGGATAGACATGTTGATTACTGATTGTCGACAGCTGGTTGGAATGATGTGATGATTGGATAAATTATTTGAATGTGCTCCTCCCGAACTTTGTTAATAAACATAATTTATTGCAACATGACATCATGACTTTGCGTAAACATACACGCCACTTTCAAGTCAAGTGGCGTGTTATCTATACGCATTTTGAGTTATCCGCGTGTATGTCCACGCCGAAATCTTTTGCGTGTATGTCTACGCCATTAAATGTCCGAGTGATTCCGCGTGTATGTGTACGCCGTTAAATGTCCGAGCGAAACGAAGCAAAATCTATATCTACATCTGTGGAGCGATATTTCTTTTCCTAGGATGGTAGGAGAACACTCATAAATGGTATTAACCCCAGTGACGGGTAGGTTTAGGGACGGGGTTGGGGTAGGTCATATATTTATATATACATAATACATTAATATAACGTTAAGTCAAAGGCGTTGATAAACACGCTGAAAAGCGGTTATGCGTGTTGATAGCACGCCAAAAATGGAAATACGAATTGGCGTGTCATACATACGCCATTTCATGAGATCAGTCTGTTTATTGAGAATAATACAAATAGCAGCCAGACAGGCAGGGCAAAACACACTAAATGCAACAGTGACCAGACAAACACTGAATGGAGCCAAAGGTGGGAGGACAGGTTGACATTGAGCGAAGAGATCAAAGGCCGGAGTAAACCTTTTGGGTGAGCTTACACTTTAAGACACTGGAACTCCACTTTGCTGGTTTGAATCGTACCTCACAAGAAGATCGTTCAAGGTTGCCCGGGGAGGAAAGATATCCAGAACACATCTGGCACCGGGGTACCCCAGGGATCAGTTAGTGGACCTCTCCTCTTCTCCACTCCGATCTAGCGCCTCCTCGAGAGGCTCTACTTCAGCTGGTGGCCAGGGTGATCTGAGGGTGACTGTGTGGAACAAAGCGCCGAACTATTTGTCCGTGCCCCACAACACCTTCACCAGTGTTGCAGTGGCGCTCCAGAGGAAGACGTGATGTCAATCGCAGCATCACAAGGCGGGTCTGATTCATCTGGAAGTGACGACTCGTCACAGCTGCCACCTTCGGGTGTGAATACGGCTGTGGCTCAGTCTGATCCAGAGATGACGGCCATGCTTTCCCGGGCGGCTGGACGATTGGTTTTTGGGTGCAGCTGCAGCTTCCCGTCCTCAGCCTGCCCCAATACCTTTCTTCCCGGACGTGCATGATGAAATCTCGAAGTCCTGGAAGACTCCCATGTCTTCCCGCGACCGATCGCTGGTTTCATCCGCCTTTCCTCCCTTCGATGGGGCAGCTGCCCGTGGGTACACTGGGCTCCCCCCGGTTGAGCGCTCTGTTGCAATGCAGCTGTGTCCTCAGAGTGCTTCTTCTCGCGTCGAGCCTAAGCACCCATCCAAAGCCTGTAGGTTCTCGTCTACCCTAGTGGCGAAGTCCTACAGAGCAGCGGGACAGGCTGCGCGCCGCCACCGACCTCGCCCTCCGGGCGACGAAGGTGACCGCACGCTCCCTGGGTCTGGTGATGTCCACAGCTGTGGTCCAGGAGAGACATCTATGGCTGAACCTGGCTGACATGCAGGACGCTGAGCGTTCCCGCCTGCTCGACACCCCCATGTCCCAGGCCGGCCTATTCGGCGGTGCGGTGGAGGATTTCGCCCAACAGTTCTCCACCGCCCAGAAACAGACTGAGGCCATTAAGCATATTCTGCCCCGACGGCCCGCTGCTGCCTCCACCCAGCCGACCAGGCAGAACCCTCAGTCTGTTCGCCGCCGAGGGCGCCCTCCTGCCGCGCCTGCCCCTCCCGCCCGGCCCATGTAGCAGCCTCCACCCGGGCCCGGTCGCGGAGGAAGCCGTAAGAAGGCCCCCAGCCCTCTCCAGCCCCGCCCCCCGCTAAACGCCGGGCCAAGCGGCGCTCCTGAGACGGGCTGCTCAGGGATGTTGAAAGTTACTTCACAGGAGATGGTAGCAGGACCACTCCTTCCCCCGGTGGAGGGCCGAGGGAGAATCTTTTGTTCTCCACTCCCCGCTGCTCACCCACGGGTGGGCAGCACCCTAATGTGGTTAAAGAAAGTAGTGACATTTCAATCCCTGAGCATACAGAGTTCTCGGACGACACGGTGCGCCGCCCCGAGCCATGCACCCCTCGTCCCCCTCTGCCGGTTGACATGCTGAACCGTTCCCTTCACAGGCTGCCGTTCAAGATGCTCACTGCCAAACGCATTTTGGAATGTGTGCGGCCCCAGGATTGGTTTGCAGCAATCGACCTGAAGGACGCCTACTTCCATGTCTCCATTCTCCCTCGACACAGACCGTTCCTACGGTTTGCTTTCGAGGGGCAGGCATACCAGTTCGCGGTTCTCCCTTTCGGGCTAGCCCTGTCTCCTCGCGTCTTCACGAAGGTCGTCGAGGCAGCCCTTGTTCCCCTTCGGGAACACGGGGTTTGCATCCTGAACTATATCAACGACTGGCTGATCCTAGCTCACTCTCGAGACCAGGTGTGCGAACACAGGGACCTAGTGCTCCAGCACCTAGCTCGTCCGGGCCTTTGGGTCAACCGGGAAAAGAGCAAACTTTGCCCCGTATAGAGGATCCCTTTTCTCGGTATGGATATCGACTCGGTCGCCATGTCCGCGCAGCTTACGAGCGAGCGCGCGCAGTCACTGCTGACTTGCCTGAGACAGTTCGAGGGCAAGAGTGCGGTTCCACTGAAACTTTTTCAGAGGCTCCTGGGGCATATGGCTTCTGCAGCCGCGGCAACGCCGCTCGGATTGCTTCATATGAGACCGCTTCAGCTTTGGCTTCGCGACCGAGTCCCGAGGTGGGCATGGCAACACGGCACCCTCCGAGTAACAGTTACTCCGACCTGCCGACAGGACCCCGACGCCTCTGGCATGTCAATTGCCTCGAGTTGCTGGCCGTACGTCTTGCTTTGCGCCGCTTCCGGGCCGTGCTCAAGAACCAACACGTACTAGTCCGTTCAGACAATATCGCCACTGTAGCGTACATCAACCATCAAGGTGGTCTACGCTCCCGCCGCTATGTGAATGCACTTTGGTGGTGGTCACTTTGGAGGTGGTCTACGATCTTTGGAGCCTCCACGTGTGGCTCCTGGACGGGACGAGGCAGGTTTGAGTACCCTACCACCAGCGGTGGCGGCTACCATCACTTCCGCTAGAGCGTCATCCACTAGACACGTCTATGCATTGAAGTGGAACCTCTTCGTCAACTGGTGCTCTTCTCACCGAGAAAACCCCCGGAGATGTTCGATTAGTGTCGTGCTTTCCTTCCTTCAAGATGGGTTGGAGCGAAGGCTGTCTCCCTCCACCCTGAGAGTCTATGTTGCCGCTATTGCTGCACACCATGACGTTGTCGAAGGTAAGTCTGTTGGGAAGCACGACCTGATCGTCAGGTTCCTGAGAGGAGCGAGGAGACTGAATCCTCCTCGCCCTCCTCTCGTTCCCTCTTGGGACCTCTCAGTGGTTCTATCTGCCCTGCAGAGTGCTCCCTTTGAGCCTTTGCAATCAGTGGAGCTTAAGTTCCTGTCTATGAAGACAGTGCTCCTGGCTGCATTGGCCTCCATCAAGAGGGTAGGGGACCTGCACGCATTCTCCATTGACGAAGCGTGCCTGGAATTCGGGCCGGCTTACTCTCACGTGATCCTGAGACCCCGGCTCGGATATGTGCCCAAGGTTCCTACCGCTCCCTTCCGGACCAGGTGGTGAACCTGCAAGCGCGCTGGAGGAGGCAGACCCAGCCTTGGCACTGCTCTGTCCAGTACGCGCTCTCCGCGCCTATGTAGACAGGACGCAGTGTTTCAGGACCTCAGACCAGCTCTTTGTCTGTTATGGTGGGAAGCTGAAGGGAAAGGCTCTCTCCAAGCAAAGGTTGTCTCACTGGATAGTGGACGCCATTGCCTTGGCATACCAGCAGCAAGGTCGACCGTGCCCCCTTGGTGTGACTGCCCACTCCACCCGGAGTGGGGCGTCCTCTTGGGCTCTAGCGCATGGCGCCTCGCTAACAGACATCTGCAGAGCTCCAGGCTGGGCGACACCTAACACATTCGCCAGATTCTACAATCTCCGAGTGGAGCCAGTGTCCGCTCATGTACTCGCTTCAACCAGCTAGTACTGGATCCGCTCAGGTGTCTTCGCTTGCTCGCCATTCCACTCCATGGACTGGATACGTGCGATATTCTCCTCAGGTGAGCTTCTCCGAAAGCCCTGAGTTCATCCAGCACTCCTGACGTCAGCGCCAGTGTCTATTGCCTGCGCGTCGGCTAGGTGCCTCCCGTGTGCATGGTCCCTCCTCTGAGCGACCCCCACATGTGTATTTCCACTGTAAGCCTCTCTGAGCATGTGTCTTTCCCTTGGCAAGCGACCTTGCCACCCCTGGGGTTGAAATATTCCACCTGCGGCTGGACACCCCAGTGTTCTCCATATGCATCCTCCGGGTCATATGTGTATTCTCTAAGTCCCCCACGTTGGGCTGGCAATATTTTGCATATTTCCTCTAAACTATGGGATATGCTCCCCAGCGTACCCTCGTATTCCTTAGCTAGATAGGAGTCCTCCGTCCGTGCCAATCTCACTACAAGGATCTCAGATTTACGCAGGGCACTGGAAGACAGCCGAGAAGGTGGCGTGATTAGACTGGTAACCCCATTCGTCGTCATCCGGCGTAACTCGGAGTGACAACAAAAGGGAACGTCTTGGTTACGTATGTAACCCTCGTTCCCTGAGTAAGGAACGGAGACGTTACGTCTGCCTGCCACTTTCCGTTGTACCGCGGGGATCGCCTGAGCTCAGTCTTGGCTCCTCAGCGAAGAAACATATCTGCATGTTGCCGGCTTCCTCGTTTTATACCCACGAGGTGGGGCGGAGTTACGCTATGCAAATTCTGCAGACCCATGGCATTTCTTTGCCATTGGCTCGTTTTGTAATACTCGAAGTTGATAGGCTTTCTAAGCGAAACCCCATTCGCCGTCATCCGACGTAACGTCTCCGTTCCCTACTCAGGGAACGAGGGTTACATACGTAACCGAGACGTTTTTCCTCTGAATGTCTTCAGTGAGTTCAACACTGACTGATCATGCTCGTTCGTGAGAAGCGCTGACAAAGCGACTGAATCAACTCCTTCTCAAGAAAAGAGATGCTCTGCACTGGGGAGAGCTTGCTCTTTACCCAGTTGACCTGAAGCCCCTATCCGACTAAGGTGTCTGAGCACCAGGTCCCTATATACACACAAGTCTCGAGAGTGAGCTAGGATCAGCCAGTCGTCGAGGTAGTTAGGAATATGAATGCCCAAGTGCTAACCAGACCTCCAAACTCCTCCTAAGTGGTACTAGAGGAACAATAATTTTTGTCGTACGTGTGGTGGGGCGTCGAAATGGAATTTTGGAGCGAAATGGAGCGTCCATCGCCATGTTGGCGAACACTTATCTTGCTCCGTTATCCCCAACTTGAACTGAATGGTGAAGGGTGTGGAAGCTGTTGTGACCTGTGCAGGGCTTTGTGTGAGTCGCATCTGGAGATGAGGAGATGGCCAGTTTCTGTCCATCATGTCCAGGCTGCGAACGGTTGGACCCAGAGAATGAGAAAACGTCTCTTTCTTTGAAAATGTGGGTACCGCTGCCACTTGGGCAAGCACAAGAACAAAAACAAAATGAAACAAAGGATTCTCCACCCGTCCTTCCACCGAGGCTGAGCTGTAGGCTCGGATGCCCTCTGTGAAGAGCAGACAGGGGCGTCCTTAGCGTCCTGAACCTGACAGAGGAATTAAGCGAGGCAAGATGAAAGTCCTCCAAAATTTGGCCTCAAACATTCTATTAAGTGAACTCCATGTAGGATTGAAAATAATCAAAGCTATTTGAAAATGAACAAAGACATTTGCTCCGCTTCAACCCCCTCTTTCTTACCACAAGGGGCCTTTCCTAATTCCTAAAGACAAAGAGGTGTTGATAGTGATAGAGACCCGTAGGTCAAGATGTGTTTACCTCAGGGGTATAATTGTCACATCTTTAATATGGTGGGGGAAGTTTGAATGTCTCACATTTGAGTTTCAGTCTCATGGTCAATGAAGGGATAAAAGAGGATTGTAACAGTTGCTCTGTCTCTTCTTTTCCTCTGGGTCCCTTTCTTAGGGCACTCTTTCTTCGCCTCCTCTTTTCTTTGTCTCTTTTGTGTGTGTCTCTCTGTCTCTCTCTCTTTCTATCTCTTAGGGAACATTTTACATATATGCTGGGTACAATTAATGGTATAAGTTTTTATCATCTCATGCATCTATTTTGTAACTATTTTAAGTGTAACCATAACCATATACTGCCATTAAACCCTTTCAATTACAAATGAGGTGCTTTTGATTCAGTATTAACTTTGAAGTGCTACCTCTAGCAATACAATATCGTCACAATATACCAATGTTCTCCCAGATATTTTGCTATTTAACTGCACTTATTTCCGTCGTTGGTATAAGTAGCAGTGGGTGGGACAAGAAATTTACAGTTTTCTACCATCTTGCTGAAAACTTGCTGTTTCTTTAGTCATTCGGCAATCCTGCATCCATCGGTTTTTGCTCTTTTTATGAAAAAGAGGGATGACATGAATTTTTACTGGTAATCAACATTAATGCACAAATGTTGCTAAGTTTAACTTGAATTGATTATATAAGTTTAACCAGAATATTCCTTTAAGAAAGCAAATAGGCTCTTGTATAGTGCATGCTTTAAGCAAATACATCTACAAACTGCTGTGCATTCCCTACAGCTGAAAACACTGAAAGATGCATGGACTAACACATAATTCAGAAATCCACCAAAAAAAAACACACCATATGGGATCCTATATAATATTTAACACACTGTGATATGGCATGTACTAATCAGTACAGATAGTATATGAATTAACATGCAACCAGAGAAAACACATTATCCAGTTCCTTCCTGAGTGGAGCTGCGGACTGACCTCTACCAGACCAACAAGTCGGCATGGAAACCAACCACCTCAGCTGTGCACTAATTACAGTCATTGTGTGCAGTTCAGCCACTCCCTGGTACAAGCTTCCGCTCCAGAGAACATTTCATGACACCATTCTCTGCTCATACACCTGTTGGACTTATTAGCAAAATAACAGTCACCAAGTGTTTGCTGAGCGCATATCTCATATTCACGTTCACACCAAAATCTCTGGAGAGCAAGAGTGGGAGACTTGGCGGCTCTGTAAATGGAGTCATTGAATGTGTGCACAAAGTCAAATTGTTTCTTCTCTCTGGAGCAACGAACAAGCTTTCCATATAAGTCCAATTAAAGTTCCAGTGTTTTGGAACAATGCTTTATGTCATGGACTGACTCCATCAAAAACAAATTACACCTCGCAATGTGATGTATTACCCTGGCAGGCGACTCAAGGGAAAGAGAGGAATGAACCGACAACAGTCTGGAAAAGACATTTATCACACAATGGGTGACGGGGAAAAATCATTTATTTGTTCAGCTTTTCTTGGCATCCCAATTCACATACAACTACAAAAGTATGTAATTGGTGGTGGGTGGGAAAGTATACATACTTTTAAGTATCTAGTACAACAGTATGACAGTTTTGGGACATATATTTCATAAGTATGTCTTAATTATTTTCCTTTATTTAATAAAAATGTCTCTGGAAGTGTTTCATTCCTGGATATTTTTTGTACAAAGTAAAAAAAAAACATCACAAACTCTTTCCTACAGCGCAAGGGATTGTGGGAAATTTTAGCCTAACCTTGTGAACAATCAGTAGCCTACACTTTAGCTTACTTTTAAACTTATTACGGAAATGAGGTACATTAATAAAAAAAAATCCTTCTATAAAGCACAACAAAAGATGATTAAAACGATGATTTAAAATGCACTTTAAAGTAAAACTTTTAACTTGACAACATTCCAAAGTGCATTTTTAAAAAGTCTACTTAAATGTGTTAAGAAACAGTCATAAAAGTGTACTTTAAGCACACTTAAGTGGCCTTTTATTTAATTAATATTATGTCATCTGCTAGTAGCCTATATTTTTTTTTAAATATAATTTTAAATATTTCTAAAATAAAGTTAGGCGCCCCTGTGGTGAAAATCAAACTTGTAATGTTGTTTATATGTCTAGGTGGTGTTTTTAATAATCTTTAAGACAAATCATGTGTAAATTCATAAGTCGACAGCATTGCTGAGTATTTTCTCCTTAAAGGGGACATATCATGCTAAATCAACTTTTTTAGCCCATAAATGTATTTAGTTGTATATTTGGAGTGTTTATAAGTACAGAAAAGTTGAAATTAGTCTCTTCAGGTGCATCGTTGATATCTTTATATTCTGTTTTGGTCATATTTTGCAACCTGTTCCGATTTTTCTGTTATCTATGACGTTTTTTGAACAATTACGTCACAGTATTTGCAGCGGAACTGCCAAATAAGGACATCGAGTCCCGGCCCAACAATTCGAGCAATCCACCATTTTAATTTCTCGCTGCCATTTTGTAGTACAAGCTCAAGGATGCAGAAGTTACGAGAGGGTAAGTCAAAATGTTCGGTTGTTGGATGTAGTAACCCACACGCTTCATTACGCCGTCTCCCAGCATCAGAACCTCTTCGGAGTGCCTGGTCGAGTTTTATTTTTCATGGAAATGTACCCACATCTGTGGATAAAGTCATTTTTGTGTGCACGAACGAAGCACTTCAAGGATAACTACTACAGCAACCTCCGTCTGTATAAAGAAGGATTTGCCGATAGACTTCGTCTGATTGAGGGGTCAACTCTTCTATCTTTGGAGACGACTAACAGAGCACTTCGGTAAGCTGTAAATAACGTTTTTATGTGAAATAATAACATGCTTTTCTTTAATTGTTTATAATATAACTTATATTTTGTTTTCTGAGTGTTAAATAGTAGTTTTAAAACATGCAGTATTGTAGTAGTGGGCATGGATGGAGAAGTTACTGTAAATACAGTAACATACCATTGCGATACATCCATATGAAGACGTTGTTCTGCAGGTTCGTCGTCTTCATTTTCATCTCGCTCCGGGTCCGGCTCTGGCTCGAACATGTAAGTGTCACGATTCCTGCCTTATGTTTTCCTTGTCTTGTCTGGACTTTTGTTTATTCCTGTTCTGTGCTATGTTTTGTAGTCCTTTGTAGTTTTTCTTGTTTATTAGTCTCTCCAGGTGTTTCTAATTAGCCCCGCCCCCTTGTTATCTTGTTTAGCTTGTTTGCCTGTGTATTTAAACCCCTGTGCTTCAGTTGTTGTTTGTCGGTCGTTGTTTTGATGTTGCTGGTAGCTGTTCCGTGTTCCTGTCCTGAGTCCATTGGATTACCTGTTTGTTTTATTAAAGTGATTGCATTTGGATTCTCTCTCCGCTTCTTCCTTGCTGCATCGTAACAGAACGACCGACCAACAATATGAATCCAGTAGCACAAATTATGCGCCTCCGTCAAGGAGATCGACCCATTAAGGACTTTGTAATGGACTTTTTGGAGCTGGATGGATGAGGTATGTCTCATGATATTTTTTCGTGGCGGACTATCTGAGCCGCTCAGCTCCTTAATGCCATTACATGACCCTAGCTGGACTCTTGAGTTTTACATTGACTTGGCCCTGCAACTGAGCGGCTCAGCTTTTACTGTGGGTTTGGTGGACAAGGCTGAGGAGCTTCACCACGACATGCCTGAGCTTCACCACGACATGCCTGAGCTTCACCACGACATGCCTGAGCTTCACCACGACATGCCTGAGCTTCACCACGACATGCCTGAGCTTTCAGAGCCTCGTCACGTCTCAGCAGAGCTTTCAGAGCCTCGTCACGTCTCAGCAGAGCCCTCACCGCTGGTCCCGTCCAGCCCAGAGCCCTTACCGCTGGTCCCGTCCAGCCCAGAGCCCTCACCGCTGGTCCGGTCCAGCCCAGAGCCCTCACCGCTGGTCCCGTCCAGCCCAGAGCCCTCACCGCTGGTCCCGTCCAGCCCAGAGCCCTCACCGCTGGTCCCGTCCAGCCCAGAGCCCTCACCGCTGGTCCCGTCCAGTCCAGCGCCCTCTCGCTCTCGAAGACGGAGGACGAGGAAGAGGACTTCCTGCGTCCCACAGTGCCCGGAGGTCATTTCTGAGCCTCTTGTCAGCCCAGAGGCCGTCTCCATATTCCTGGCCCTGCCGGCGCCGCCCAAGCTCCTGGCCCTGCCGGCGTTGCCTATGCTACCTATCAATCCAGAGACTGTTCAAGTCACGTCTGCCGATCCAGAGACTGTTCAAGTCACGTCTGCCGATCCAGAGACTGTTCAAGTCACGTCTGCCGATCCAGAGACGGTTCAAGTCACGTCTGCCGATCCAGAGACGGTTCAAGTCACGTCTGCCGATCCAGAGACGGTTCAAGTCACGTCTGCCGATCCAGAGACGGTTCAAGTCACGCCTGAACCTGAGTGCTCAGCAGAGCCGGTGTCTGTTCCTGAGCCTGAGCAAGTCACGTCTGCCGATCCAGAGACTGTTCAAGTAACGTCTGCCGATCCAGAGACTGTTCAAGTCACGTCTGCCGATCCAGAGACTGTTCAAGTCACGTCTGCCGATCCAGAGACTGTTCAAGTCACGTCTGAACCTGAGTCCTCAGCAGAGCCGGTGTCTGTTCCTGAGCTGGTGACTGCTCCTGCTTATGACCCCGTAACTACCCTTAAGAATTTTTTGGGGGGGGGGCAGTAGGTCCTCGCCATGGCAACTTAGGGGCCCACGGCCACCAGAAAGAGCCTCACCGCAATGGCCACCCGAAGGGTCTTCACCGCCCTGGCCGCCTGAGGGGTCGTCTCCGCCCGGGCCGCCCGAGCGGTCGTCTTCGCCCTGGTCTTCACCGCCCTGGCCACCCGAAGGGTCTTCACCGCCCTGGCCACCCGAAGGGTCTTCACCGCCCTGGCCGCCCGAGGTGTCTTCACCGCCCTGGCCGCCCGATGGGTCGTCTGCTTCGCCCTGGCCGCCCGATGGGTCGTCTGCTTCGCCCTGGCCGCCCGATGGGGCGTCTGCTTCGCCCTGGCCGCCCGATGGGTCGTCTGCTTCGCCCTGGCCGCCCGATGGGTCGTCTGCTTCACCCTGGCCACCTGAACTGCCTGCTCCACCCTGGTCGCCTGCACATCCTGCTCCATCCTGGCCTTCCGTCCTGCCGCAGTCTCCAGGTCCTCTTCCGCTCCATGGGCCTGGCCCTCCATCCCACCCCCGGGTCCGCCTCTGCTCCACCTCCCCTCTGGACTGTTCATGAGGAGCGTCTGGAATCCGCTCCTTAAGTGGGGGGCTATGTCACGATTCCTGCCTTATGTTTTCCTTGTCTTGTCTGGACTTTTGTTTATTCCTGTTCTGTGCTATGTTTTGTAGTCCTTTGTAATTTTTCTTGTTTATTAGTCTCTCCAGGTGTTTCTAATTAGCCCCGCCCCCTTGTTATCTTGTTTAGCTTGTTTGCCTGTGTATTTAAACCCCTGTGCTTCAGTTGTTGTTTGTCAGTCGTTGTTTTGATGTTGCTGGTAGCTGTTCCGTGTTCCTGTCCTGAGTCCATTGGATTACCTGTTTGTTTTATTAAAGTGCTTGCATTTGGATTCTCTCTCCGCTTCTTCCTTGCTGCATCGTAACAGTAAGGCTTGATGGACAAGTCTTCCGTTGTTGACATTTTGTTAATGACGTGTGAATAAAAAGTTTATGTGCCGCTAGATAATCGTATCTCTGCTATCAAACTACAAAAATGGCCGAACGGGGTGGAGTTGAACCGAGTGTCACCTCTGGGAGCTGGAGAGAGGGCGGGGTATGAAGTGTCCTTTTTGCATTTAAAGAGACTGCACCAAAACGAGTTGCTCTCAGACGCACATCAGAAAAGGGCCCTGTGGAGCGGTAATAATGAGGAATTCAGACCCAAGCATTGCAGTTCTGCTTTATATAGACCACAAATGTATGATTTATATGTAAAAAGGAACGATTTAAAAGCATGATATGTCCCCTTTGAAACTGCAGTGAACCAAAGAAGACAGTCTTATAAACTTGGTTTGAAATCGCTGGTGTTTCTGACGTCACAAACTACCTTGTAACCAATCAGATCAACGTGTGATTGTCAACTTCTGGATCTCTGAGCTGAGTGAGTGAGTGGAGGCGGGGCTCATTTGCATATTCATAGAATGTGAATTACATACTGAATGAGGCAAGGGTGTAGAGAATCATTCAAGCTATTTTAAGGCATCAAATATATTTTTTTTTATTTTGGTGATCAAAGATGAGTTTTTTTAGGGGATAAAATGATTGACTACAGGGAGACTTTAAGAGTTGAAATGGACCACAAGTACACATTCAATACAATTAAGCACACTTCGTTTTCACAAGGTTAATCATGTACAGATCAATACTTCTAAAATCTTCACTGGACAAAGAGACATCTGGTCACTTCAGGATTTTTTTTTTCAAAGCACTATGACACCATCAGTTGTGTCAAAAACTCAAAGCACATGATTTTAGACTTTCGCACAAAGATATTGTGTAGAAAAATGTGTCCAACTGTAAAGTCTTGCAAGCACATTTATGTATGTAATTGCAAAGTTCCTTTTTGTGGAAATCGATTAGTGCACCTGGCATTATGTAACATGTTTTCCCTTAATAACTTTCCACAAAGTGCCCATGGGAAATCTAGTAAAAGCCAGAAGCAGAAATACACAACAAGGTCTTGAACAAATCTGTATATCAAGAGGACATTGATCCAGTGCCAGTCAGTTTAATTGAATATTCAGCTGGAGACAGCAGCCATGATGCTCATATCAAGTATGTACTAAAGTCGCTCTCTAAAATGTCAGAGTGATGGGAGAATCAGCTTTGACATGTGCAATCTCCTTGATCTTGGCTGAACGAAAATGTATTTAGCATGCGGAAAGAAAAATGACAAGTGAGATTATTTCAATGTCTCAGCTGTTTCTCAAACAGCAATGAGATTACAGGAGCCTCAATAATATCATGTGTGTGTCTCCTGTACCGTTTCAGAGCGTTCTCAACAGTCTCTCAAACTGTGCTCAGGATGTCAATATACCAAAATATGATCTAAAAAAATTATCTGAGAAATACTATCCACATTAATTTATATATATATATATATATATATATATATATATATATATATATATATATATATATATATATATATATATATATATATATATATATATATATTCTTATTGTATGTCTCTTTTACATCTATTTCTGATAAGGGAATTTTAAGAAAAAGCTGATATTTAATCAAATCCAATTTTCCTATAGGTACAGACTTTGGTACAGTGCCTTTGTGGTGTAAGACAAAAAAGGATAACGGAGGATATAAGTAGACAATGCTCAATTAACATAAATTAATAGCTACTACATTTAAGCTTTTTTACTACATTTAAAGCAATGTACTTTTTTACATTGTTTAGTACTTTTTGAATGTGTAAGCAATGCTGTCTCTCTTAAGCGATGGTGAAATAAAACTTAGCATGATGGGACACTTGACTGTAACCTGCATTTCATTCCCTTCCTGCCCTTCCTGTTAACCAGACAATGATGTAACTGCATCTTATCTGCATCAGTGCCCTGGCCAAGAGGTCTTCAGACACTAACCGAAGGAGACAGGATGATCCTCGACGCAAGTCTCGCTCCACAGTAGTGCACACGTACACCAGCAACCAACACAGTTGTTCAGCCAAACTAGCATAATGTTTCATTGAGTACTGTGACAGACATGAGTTAAGTACAAGTAAATAAACATGAAAAACAATGTAGATTAACTGAGATACACTAAATTGTTTTGACTCTTTTCTATCTTTTATTGACCCCAGAATAGTATATATTTTTTTGTATATATTTTCAAATAATGCATTCAAAAAGAATGTTTTTATTTCCCGATTAAAAAAAAAAAATAGAGAGTGAAAAATGAAAAGTCAATGAAGAAAAAAAAGATAACAATTAAATTTGTGGAAAAAGTAGTTTGACATAATGTTTTATAAAAAATTCTTTAAAAAAATAACTTTTTTAACAAAAAAATGTTTCACTGCTTATTATTTGAAATGTTTTTTGTCCATCAAAGCAGTGTCATGTGGTGTGACCAGTCATCATGCAGAAAACACAAAACAGGACATTATACCATAAAGAACCCCTTTACTGAGGCCAGTAAGACTCATAAAATATATATAAAAATATTTACCCATTTATAACATGGCAACATTTTAACTTGATCGTGACATGAACATTTTTAGTCATTAAATTTAAACTAATTAAAAATAATTACATTTTTAAAACCAACATGAAAACAAAAATAAGAACGTATGGTATTTTAAAACAGTAAAAATAACATTTAAAAAAAAGAAATGAAATATTAGCTGAAATAAAATAAAATTATATATATATACAGGTCCTTCTCAAAAAATTAGCATATTGTGATAAAGCTCATTATTTTCCATAATGTAATGATAAAAATTAAACTTTCATATATTTTAGATTCATTGCACACCAACTGAAATATTTCAGGTCTTTTATTGTTTTAATACTGATGATTTTTGCATACAGCTCATGAAAACCCAAAATTCCTATCTCAAAAAATTAGCAGATTTCATCCGACCAATGAAAGAAGTGTTTTTAATACAAAAAAAAGTCAACCTTCAAATAATTATGTTCAGTTATGCACTCAATACTTGGTCGGGAATCCTTTTGCAGAAATGACTGCTTCAATGCGGCGTGGCATGGAGCCAATCAGCCTGTGGCACTGCTGAGGTGTTATGGAGGCCCAGGATGCTTCGATAGCGGCCTTAAGCTCATCCAGAGTGTTGGGTCTTGCGTCTCTCAACTTTCTCTTCACAATATCCCACAGATTCTCTATGGGGTTCAGGTCAGGAGAGTTGGCAGGCCAATTGAGCACAGTAATACCATGGTCAGTAAACCATTTACCAGTGGTTTTACCAGTGGTTTTTGTGAGCAGGTGCCAGGTCGTGCTGAAAAATGAAATCAGATGGAATCATGAAGTGCCCCGAAATCTCCTGATAGCTAGCTGCATTAACCCTGCCCTTGATAAAACACAGTGGACCAACACCAGCAGCTGACATGGCACCACAGACCATCACTGACTGTGGGTACTTGACACTGGACTTCAGGCATTTTGGCATTTCCTTCTCCCCAGTCTTCCTCCAGACTCTGGCACCTTGATTTCCGAATGACATGCAAAACTGAGCAACAGTCCAGTGCTGCTTCTCTGTAGTCCAGGTCAGGCGCTTCTGCCGCTGTTTCTGGTTCAAAAGTGGCTTGACCTGGGGAATGCGGCACCTGTAGCCCATTTCCTGCACACGTCTGTGCACGGTGGCTCTGGATGTTTCTACTCCAGACTCAGTCCACTGCTTACGCAGGTCCCCCAAGGTCTGGAATCGGTCCTTCTCCACAATCTTCCTCAGGGTCCCGTCACCTCTTCTTGTTGTGCAGCGTTTTTTGCCACACTTTTTCCTTCCCACAGACTTCCCACTGAGGTGCCTTGATACAGCACTCTGGGAACAGCCTATTTGTTCAGAAGTTTCTTTCTGTGTCTTACCCTCTTGCTTGAGGGTGTCAATGATGGCCTTCTGGACAGCAGTCAGGTCGGCAGTCTTACCCATGATTGCGGTTTTGAGTAATGAAACAGGCTGGGAGTTTTTAAAAGACTCAGGAATCTTTTGCAGGTGTTTAGAGTTAATTAGTTGATTCAGATGATTAGGTTAATAGCTCGTTTAGAGACCCTTTTCATGATATGCTAATTTTTTGAGATAGGAATTTTGGGTTTTCATGACCTGTATGCCAAAATCATCAGTATTAAAACAATAAAAGACCTGAAATATTTCAGTTGGTGTGCAATGAATCTAAAATATATGAAAGTAAAATTTTTATCTTTAAATTATGGAAAATAATAAACTTTTTCACAATATGCTAATTTTTTGAGAAGGACCTGTATATATATATATATATATATATATATATCCTAGTGCGTACCAGTGTGTTCCCTTGATTAATGATTTTGTTCACCTGTTCACCACGGTCTGTGAATTACTCCCTGGACAAATTCCAAATGGCACTTTAGTGCCCTTGAAGGGCACTTCAGGTAAGGGTGTTTGTAGGGGTGTTCCAAATGAATGTGTACAACTGGATCCCTTCACGAAGGTCCCTTCCACATGGCCGTAGGCGAAGGGTACATCCCATAGTCATTTATGGTCATGTGATCCAGCGAATACTCGTGATTCATTTTAAAGCTATGGCGGGAGAGTTTGAGTTAACTTACAAACAGAGCAATTCAAATTGTTTTGTTTTGTTCGTGATATTTCACACATTTTTGTCAATAAGTTTAAGAAATGTGTTAGGTAATGCAGGTGTAAAGTCCAGGGGTCAGAAAGTAAAAGTCCTGCCATATGTTTATTCCACTCATGAACTCATCCAGCTGATTTCACTCATTAGTTCTATGTCCTGGCTGAAAAACTGTGCTAATTAGCAAATCCAGTTGATTGGAACAAAATACTGAGGAGGACTTTTACTTTCTGAACCTGGACTTTACACCTCTGTGAAGGGTCCAAAGATGAGACAGCAAGTTTCAAAGTTGAAAGCAGAGAAATACACTCACACACACATATAATGTTTCCTGAGTTTCTTTAATTATTCTTGTTGTGTGCTTCATTGTACCACAGCCACACGTGACAGAATACTGGACCTTAACAGATGTTATATTTGCTGCTTTTTCTTTATCCCTTTTTGTGATATGGAACTGCTCTCTGTCCAACTTCTCTGCTTGGAGCAGAAGGACCGTCCCCTGAGGACCATACCCGGGACTTTATCAATCTGGCTTGCCAAACTTGTTACCAGGACACCAGCCTTAGCAAGCAGTCCAAGGCACGCCTCCTAGTGGATGGTCCACGGAAAGATTTTTCTATGTTTGTGGAGTGGGTACTGGTGTGTAACGGATCGCCTTTTACCATCTGCCCAGCCGAGGATGTCATCGCCAATCCCAATCCGCACCCGAGACCTGCCACGATCTGGACTGAGATTACGGATGAGCCCACCACTGACGGAGAGCCCAGGCCTGAGCTTCCCAGAGACATTGACCAGGTGTGTGTGCCGGCTACATCAGCGGTTCCCGTGGGACTGCTTGTGGAGTTCGAGGGCATGAGTGGAGCTATGCCCACACCCCCGCAGTCGAGGCAATGCTATATCTGGTCTCTGTGGACATTCATGGCATGGATGAGTTTAAAAAGGATGTCTCCCTTTTCCACCCGTCTCCACTGGTCCTGCCCAGCTCAGAGTTTCCTATGGCCCCATTTGGTTATGTCCAGCTCTAATGACGATTTTCCACTGCATGCTACGGTCTGGTACGGCTCACTATTAGGCGTTTTTCCACTGCATGCTACGGTCTGGTACGGCTCACTTTTTGGCGCTTTGCCACTACAGGCTTCGGCTCAGTACGGCTTACTTTTTGGTGCTTTTCCACTGCATGCTACGGCTCAGTACGGCTTACTTTTTGGTGCTCTTCCACTGCATGGTACGGTTCGGTACTGCTCGGTACGGCTCACTTTTTGGTGCTTTTCCATTGCATTGTTCGGTTCAGTACGGCTCGGTACGGCTCACTTTTTGGCGCTTTTCCACTGCATGGTACGGCTCGGTACGGCTCACTTTTTGGTGCTTTTCCACTGCATGGTATGGTTCGGTACGGCTCACTTTTTGGTGCTTTTCCACTGCATGGTACGGTTCGGTACTGCTCACTTTTTGGTGCTTTTCCACTGCATGGTACTGTTCGGTACGGCTCACTTTTTGGCGCTTTTCCACTGCATGGTACGGCTCGGTACGGCTCACTTTTTGGTGCTTTTCCACTGCATGGTATGGTTCGGTACGGCTCACTTTTTGGTGCTTTTCCACTGCATGGTACGGTTCGGTACTGCTCACTTTTTGGTGCTTTTCCACTGCATGGTACTGTTCGGTACGGCTCACTTTTTGGTGCTTTTCCACTGCATGGTACGCTCGGTACGGCCCACTTTTTGGTGCTTTTCCACTGCATGGTACAGTTTGGTACGGCCCACTTTTTGGTGCTTTTCCACTGCATGGTACAGTTCGGTACGGCCCACTTTTTGGCACTTTTCCACTGCATGGTACGGTTTGGTATGGCTCAGTACGGCTCACTTTTTGGAGCTTTTCCACTGCATGGTACGGTTCAGTATGGCTTGGTACGGTTCACTTTTTGGCGCTTTTCCACTGCATGGTACGGTTCGGTACGGCTCACTTTTTGGTGCTTTTCCACTGCATGGTATGGTTCGGTGCGGCTCACTTTTTGGAGCTTTTCCACTGCATGGTACGGTTCAGTACGGCTTGGTACGGTTCACTTTTTGGTGCTTTTCCACTGCATGGTACGGTTCGGTACGGCTCACTTTTTGGTGCTTTTCCACTGCATGGTATGGTTCGGTACGGCTCACTTTTTGGCGCTTTTCCACTGCATGGTACGGTTCGGTACGGCTCACTTTTTGGTGCTTTTCCACTGCATGGTACGGTTCGGTACGGCTCACTTTTTGGTGCTTTTCCACTGCATGGTACTGTTCGGTACGGCTCACTTTTTGGTGCTTTTCCACTGCATGGTACAGTTCGGTACGGCCCACTTTTTGGTGCTTTTCCACTGCATGGTACGGCTCGGTACGGCTCACTTTTTGGCGCTTTGCCACTGCATGGTACGGTTCGGTACGGCTCGATAAGGCTCACTTTTTGGCGCTTTTCCACTGCATAGTACAGCTCGGTACGGCTCACTTAAATAGTACCACCTCTGTTGAGGTTCCAAGCGTGCCGTATCGATACTAAAATGTGACGTGTAAACACTGTAGATCACTTTTTTGGGCAGAGAGAACCGTCACTACCAGCGTCATTGGATTTGCAACACGAGACACCAAACCTGCTAGATGTAAATAGTCAGCAACAGCCACCGCAGTATCATTTGTTCGAACAATTCTTTTTAAACGACTTGATTGAAAAAAAAACTTGAAAAAGAAATGGCTGAATCGTGGTCGTCAATAGACGAGGTACAGACGTTCTTCTCATTTGTGGCTGAGGAGCGCGCGACCAGGAAAGGAAACGTTTTCCAGCAACTATAACGATCAGTCTATAATCCCAGCCACTTTGAAGCTGTACTAAACTGCAAACTGAGTCAAAGCGATCCGAGCGGTGTATGAATGCGCAGTCTAGCTTCCAGGCAACAGCTCTGTCATGGCAAGAGGATCCACTGGCTCCATGTCAGTCCTCAGAGCCTTTGAATCATCCTCTGACCCTTTAGCGTCTCCTGGGCTCCACGTTCCCACACTCCACTGGGGTTCATCAGTCATCGGACTCTACCGGGCTCTCTGGTACATCCGGCCCGGCCTCGGTCAGGCATTGACTCTACTACACCACGGTCTTCCACTCCTCTGGTTCCGCCTCATCCCTCCTTCCCTCTGGCTTCACCAGTCTCCCTTCAACGCTTCCCTTCAGCGTTGCTTTGGTCCTCGATCCCACTGACTCTGCCCTGGCCTGTTGAGCCCCGGTCTCCACCTCGGTCCCGTGAGTCTTTAGTTCTGCCTCGGCCCTCCGGATCTCTGGTGTCACCTCGGGTCTCGTCTCCATTCACACCTGGGACTCCTCCACTGTCATCTCTGTCTCCATTAGTCGTCACCATAGTGTCGTTTAGGGCTTCTTCACCATGGCACCTCTCTCCTCCTTCCTGGTTGGACTCCCTCTGCTCCTCTCATTTTACATTTAATCATTTAGCAGACGCTTTTATCCAAAGTGACATACAAATGAGGAGAACAATAGAAGCAGTTAAACTAACAATAGGACAACAATATGTAAGTGCTATGACCCTTCCCAGTTTAGTCTAACGCAGTACCTTTTTGATCTCTCCTTCCATTCCCCCATGGACTGTTTGCCTGCCCCTAACTATGCTAATCTCTGTCCTGTTCTTCGTCCTCCTCTGGAGCCCCCGCCTGATAATCAACTGATTAGTTTATTAATGATTCTGTTCACCTGTTGTTCAATTAACTCATTAAGGGTACAGTTACACCACAAAGATATACTTAAAACAGAGTTTTAGTTTTTCCTTTGAGTTTTCCGCGTACAGACGACACCATTGTCAAAACGATCCCCATTCACACGGATCCAGGAAAACGACTAAACACTGTATTCTGCTGCCAGGCCATTAGATGGCGATGAAACACTATAGATTGAACACATAATACGCATGTACATGATGTCATCGTCTTCAGAGACTCGTGTTTTTGTTGTTTACACAGAGACCGTTTTCAAAATTGCACTTTGAAACCCGTTTTCAAAAGTTTGCGTTTTCAGGCACCCAAAACACTGTTGACGTGTAAACTAATGGCCAAAAAGCATAAAAAGTCTTCCGTTTTTAGTTGAAAACGGTGTTGTGTAAACAGCCCTTAAGTCTGTGTATATATAGTCCCTGTTTTGTTCAGTTCTTTGTCCGGTCATGTCTTGGTTAAGTGGAGTTTTTCTGTGGATATTTAGATTAAAGACAGTTTCCTTGAATTATTCTTTTCATACGTTTCACCACAGCCACACGTGACATGTCACATATACGTATATATATACAGTATATATGTATATGTGTGTATATATATATATATATATATATATATATATATACACACATTACAGACATGTATAAAAAATGGAAAAAAACAAATCATACTAGTCTAAGCTAGTTAATGGAAATGTGATGCATCTGTTTTTATTAAGCTACAGAAATTGGCCTAAAGGAATAACCTATTTGCAATAAACACCACTTTAAAACAACATTACGCATACTAGCCAAGTTTGAGTGAGGCCCAGGAGCGACAACAAAACAACTTTTGCATATTAATAATTTGCTGCCACGATTAGCCATGAATAATTATACTGTGAAAGCTGTTTAGCATATTGAACTAGAGAGACATGCGCTACGTGCTCGAGTCTCCTGGTACTCTTAAACCAACCCGTTCGGGAGACATATCATCATTTGTTTTTATGAACCTCGCTGTACGGTCTCCATGGACAAAACTAATTCAATGAACCATCAGGTCATTAGCACAGAGCAGAATAGCAGGCTTATCTTGGTAAAAACTCATTACTAGACGTACCACCATCTTTGTGTGATATGCTGACATCGTTTCCATTTAAAAGGGCTAATTTGGCAGATAGAGATGTATGAAATGATTGCATTTTGCAGGTGGTTTGCAATTGTTTGCTGTCATTGGTAATGAAAACAGCTTCATGCTCCACTTGCTAATCTTTGTCCCCCGGTAAACACATCATATATTACACCTCACTGATACTAGGAGGTTTTCCAAATGCAGATAAGCTTTTTGTGAAAGTGGGGATGTTGAAAGATAATTAACAGCCTAATTAATCATGTGTAGACAAGACATCCTACACGCTAGCTGAACGCTTTGTGCCAGTGTGACACTGCATGGTGTATGACATGCTAGTGTGGCAGCTTTGAATATTTTAAGTTAGAACAGGGTGTCTTTAAAATTAGCACATTAAAGAGAAACCATGTTTGAAAGGAGCTGTTTATTCAGGTGTTTGTGTGTGTGTGTGTGTGTGTGTGTGTGTGTGTGTGTGTGTGTGTGTGTGTGTGTGTGTGTGTGTGTGTGTGTGTGTGTGTGTGTGTGTGTGTGTGTGTGTGTGTGTGTGTGTGTGTGTGTGTGTATGCTGCTTTAATTACAATTCATTTTGCACAGGAATTTAAAAAAAAAGAGTTGAACACGTTTTTCCATTCCAGTGCTCTACTTTTCCATTATTTTTCAATGTAAATGCGAGACGGACATCTTTAGTCGTTGTGCTCGCCACACAACATTCTGGCCTTGTTTACAGCTGGTATTTTGATGTGTTTTGGTCGATCGGATCGCAAGTAGACGAGGGAAACATATTCCCGTTTACAGCTGGTGTTTTAATCCGTCTCTTTTGTCCACTTTTACGGAGCCCCTAAAGGGACGTGGTGGTGGAAAAAAAATTAGGATGGGAGATTTTTTTTTTTAATCTTTTAAATCTTTTATCCCTCGCAAAACTTTTGCGTTCCCCCGAGAAACTTTGCGTTCCCTCGCAAAACTTTTGCTTTCCCCCGAGAAACTTTGCGTTCCCTCGCAAAAGTTTTGCGTTCCCTCGCAAAGATATTTGAGTTCCCACGCTAAAGTTTTGCGTTCCCTCGCAAAGATATTTGACAAACGACACCTACAAGCACAGTAACCTAGACAACGAGCTAATTCTCCTCATAATATAAATGTATCTCTAAACAGCCGATTGAGGGACAAGTCCAAATAAGGGGCCGTCTGCAAAGTTCAAATCCCAAACACATCTGCACATTTTATATTATTAAACATATTCTATAGCTTCACTATGACATCAGTTCACACATCACCGCTCTCCTGCTGGTTATACTACAATACTTAGTTTGATTAAAAAAAACATAGTTGTTGTGATTTTTTATGAAATAAAATCAATAACTTCACACTGTTATACAGTGTAATGCCATCGAAATTCAGTAAGCAAATATAATGCATAAGCTATGATTGTAACTAGCTGCACACAGTACCAATATAATTTTGTGTAAATAATAGGCCTAGTTATTTTTTATGTGCAATTACTTCCCATAGCTTTCCTGTAGCTCAAACAGAAGAGCGTTGGTGCATGTAATGCTAAGGTCATATAGCTTCGATTCCCAGGGAAGAGCAAGAACTCATAAGAATGTAAATGTATACCTTTGGATAAAAGAGTTACATTTACAGTTATGCATTTGGAAGACAAAGTGTTGTATAACCAATATTAGAGCAGTGATGTGTGAACTAAATTTGGTGTGTTACAGTGAAGTTATTGAATAATTTTCATAAAATAAAATGTGCAAAAGCAGTGTAGTATGACCAGTGGGTCACCATTGATGTGTAAGCTGAATTGGGTGGCACTACAGTTTGTAACATTGAAGTTAATGACTATTTTTGAATATGAGTTGATGCTATAGTCGTTTGTTGGGTTATATTGCACTTTGCAGATGGTCCCTTGACTTGTCTCTCAGCCGCCTGCACATAAAGATCCATTTAGCCTATATTATAAAGTTCGTTTTGAGAGAAAATTGGGTTGTAGCTCGTTGTCTAGGTTACTGTGCTTGTAAATGGGTGTCGTTTGTGTTTTTACAACGTTTAGCTCAAGAATATTGATCCGGGAAGTTCCTTGAGTTAAACACTGACCGCATTTCTTTATGAAACGCTCCATTAACGTACGGAGCTCTGAAGCACTGCCAGCGGGACATTAAACAGGAAGTGTGTGTCCGAGCTCACAACAGGTTTTGCGTGGGAACGCAAATAACTTTGCGAGGGAACGCAAAACTTTTGCGTGGGAACGCAAATATCTTTGCGAGGGAACGCAAAGTTTCTCGGGGGAACGCAAAAGTTTTGCGAGGGAACGCAAAATATATATATATATATAAAAAAAAAGAAACCATGGTGACATTCTTATATTAGATATTAATTTATACATACAGGATCTATATACACATGCATGTATAACTGTATGTGTTACAGAATAATGTGTTATATATATTTTGTTTATAATGTGTGTATTTCACTAAAATGTATATAATGTGGAAATGAAAATCTAAACAGCAAGGTATAGTTTTAGATTTTGATTAGTTGTTTTATAATCCAATAAAACCTATAGAAATTATGAGTGTATACATAACATGTTGTCACTAGTCAGTCTGTTTGTTTAATATTAATGACACACGCACACACACATGGAAAAGTTGGGTTTCTATGGTTTATGGGAACTTTCCATATAATGATTTTTATATTGTATACAGTATATTCTCTCCCCTAAACCTAAACCCATCACAGAAAACTTTCTGCATTTTTACATTTTCAAAAAACGTCATTTCGTATGATTTATAAAGCTGTTTTTCACATGGGGATCAAAAAAAGGTAAAAAAAAAACAACTAAATGCTCGTATTAATATATATAGGGAATACCAGGCACAAAAACACACACACGCGCGGTTTTAATGTGAGTTAAAAATCAGTTATGTCAGGTTTGTCTTTAAACATGCTGATGGTGGTGTAGGTGTACATCATCGTGAGACATAAGCCTGAAAAACATCCTAATCGTCCTGAGATGCTCTGAGAAAAAGAGCACTAGCGTCCTCTGCTGATCATGAGCGATTATGATATTATAATAAAAGTAATAGCACAATAAACATATGTATGATTACGAGAATAAATTAAATATACCAGTTTACACCATCAAGCAGCATAGATTGTTTATGTACAGATCAAATAATTGAAAGCAGCTGATACTACAGTGTGGGAACTGAACTTTATTTGTGCACTTTATTTACTGAATATTTTATTACTGAATATTTGTGAAATGACAATACTTTTAAGAGATTCCTTTTTGCTAAACTAATTACAACTGAAATTACACACAAACACAAAGACACACACATTTTTGTGTGTGTCCTTCCACACAGTGTGCAAATTGAACAAAGAAAAACTCACAACTCTTTTAGCTGTGATATAGTCTCAGTCTACATTGCACTACATAATAATAGTTATAATATTAATCCCATGCCATATATTGTAAAGCAAATGCACTGAAAAATAAAAGCAACTTTCATAATTAGTTTTGTTCTAATTTCTATGCTTGAAAGAGATAAACACATGATATTTTATTTTGACGGAAACTGCATCAAGCTTTTATTTTGGCGGAAAACATGGTTTACAAACGCGTCTCATTACAATTCTAGTAAAATGCGTAATCATCAAATAGGCAAAAGTGGAAATAATGCGTAACTGGGTAATGGGTTCCTACACTCATCGCCTCAGTGTTCTGAAAGTAGCCTAGTTCTGCTTACCACAGTTCTCTACACTCACTCATTCTCTCCTGATACTCCTCAATATCCTCATCAGACACAAGTGCCTGTTCCCTTTTTCACGCTATTTCTCTGCACAATCTTTGCGTTTCTTCTCCATCTCTGACTATTTTGACAGATACACACTGACACTGCATGCTCGCTCAGAGCCCAGAGGGGGAGGTGTTTAAAGATGTGATTGGACCAGCCCAGTGTCAATCAAGAAAATAACCAATGATAACGCTTCTCTACGCGTTTCATTGGCCGGTCTGTGAGAAGGAAAAAATAACCTACGCTGACTTTTTTGGTCCAATTTATTTGCTCAAAGATCCCAGCGCCGCCAATTTAGCAAAACTAAACGAATAAGCCGCTGATGTACGAGTTTTATGGGCCGTTCAGACAAAAAAAACTATATATATATATATATATATATATATATATATATATATATATATATATATATATATATATATATATATATATATATATATTTATTTTTTTTATTTATTTTTTTTAAAGTATGAGATGTATCGACCCAAAAAGCACGTCGGCCCACCGAGAAAGTGCCCGGTATGCCCGAAAGACAGTCCAGCCCTGCTGCTGATGTCATTTGTTTTGCTCTGTACCGGAAGCGCTTCTCTGACATCACAGGGAAACTCAACTGGTCGATCAGAAAACAAACAAACTGAAGCGTCCTCATCATAGTCATAGTCATAATCATCATCATCATCATCATCGAGTGACTGGTGTCATACGACAGCAACAGACTTCTTTGAAACATCCAATCATTTCGGTAAGTGCAACGACAGCTGAAGTGTTGCAAATCTCACACAAACTCAACATTTGCTGTACTATAAGTTTATATAACGATCACACAATGCTGTCAGCTGAATAAATCACATCCAGCCTTTGATCCCATCATTTTTGTTATCGTTAGGTTGGGTTTAGTGGCACTTGCTGCGAATAGGAATAAACAGGCCACTCTTTACAGCTAAATGATGTTAAAACTTTGAAAATAAAAATGTTAAAGTGAAAGTAAAGGGTGTCAACCTGAAGCTTGACACTCTTTTTTGAGTACAAAGCCAATCTTCCCCCTTAAGATGCTTTGTATTTTTTTGATTATGTATTCTCATTTCTAATTAAAATATTGTTTTGACCTGTTTCTTGTTTCTCTGTGGATATGCAGCGATACAAGACAGGTCTTTGTTTCCTGTAAATGAGACTATATCTTCTTCCTATTTACATGATGGTGTGATAACATTACTTTTACTTTCTATTCCATAGTAATTAATAACAATGGTTGACATACACAGGATGAGGGTCAATTTTTATGTGTATTTACTCATATCTCTCCCTGTTCTTTCATTTAGCAGCAGTGTGGAACTGCACACAAACATGTGAGCTGGTTCACTTTGTTTGCATTTTTGTGTCAAGATGGCTGATGATTCGGTCTCCTGCACGGCTCGCTCCGCTCATCCCTGTGCAAAGCAGAAGTACCGCAGTAATGGCCATTCACAGGGGCTGTTAGACGGGCTCCTGATGCTGCGACAGGGGGGTATTCTGTTCGATGTGGTGCTCTTAGTGGAAGGAAAACCCATCCAGGCCCACCGTATTCTCCTCGCGGCCTCCTGTGACTATTTCAGGTTTGTATGACACTCCCTTAAAAATTACAGAATATTTAAAGGTTATTCTCACCAAGGTTGCAAATGTAATTTATTCCTGTGATCAAAGCTGAATTTCTGCATCATTACTCCAGTCTTCAGTGTCACATGATCCCCTCAGAAACGATTCTAATATGCTGATTTGCAGCTCAAGAAACATTTCTGATTATTATCAATGTTGAAAACAGTTGTGCTGCTTCATATTTTTGGGGAAACCGTGATGCATTATTTTTTCAGGATTCTGTAATGAATAATAAGGCCAAAAGAAGCATTTTTTCAATTTCATTTTCAAAACCCCTCACCATTTTTAATATTCATTTAGCGGTTTTGCAGTTCACTAGCAGTGTGGCAAATACTTTTCTAAAAGTAACAAATATACAAACTATATGTCTAATAATTATACATTGATTGTTGAAAAAAAAAAACGTTAAAAAATAATTCACACCAATATTACACCAATCACATAAACTACCCAATACTTACTGAGAAGTGCACATCAATTAAGTTACTAATCATGTCAGCGATCAACAGCCACTTTTTGTGACATAATTTATGTATATTTATTTATTTATGTGGGTCAATGACACATAAAAATGTCCATGATAAAAATGAAATTAAAAGAATTCTAGAATTCAGATGTTATTATAGAAGAGATGCATTTAAGTCATTGTATGTATTAAATGCATTTAGAAGTAATTCATGGAGTTAATACTATTAGTGGTTTATGACCAATAATTATTTTGTATATTTACAGAATATTGTAAAGCTACTATGTTCTTGTGAAAAAAATTGATTAGCTGAACTTAATCATCTTTATTGTTCGACCTGACTCTCAGTTGTGTATCTAACACAAACACATTCCTTCTTTCCTTTTCTTAAGTTATATGTTTGGGCTTTTTCGCCTTTATTTAGATAGGACAGTAGGAGGACAGACAGGAAATCATGGGAGAGGAGAGAAGGAAATTGGACCGGGAAAAGACCTTGAGCTGGGATTGGAACTCGGGTCACCCGAAGTGCAACATGTCGGAGCACTTGCCCAGACGGCTATGGCTCCGTATAGCATGCGTGTTTTTTCAAAAGATTGAGCTACATGGTTATTGTTTCCCTGTACAGTGTTTCATTCCTCTGTGTGTTTTTTTTAGGGGTATGTTTGCTGGCGGTTTGCGGGAGATGCAGCAAACTGAGATCCCGGTTCACGGAGTCACATACACAGCGATGATGAAACTGCTGGACTTCATCTACACCTCAGAGCTGGAACTAGACCTGGACTCGGTTCAAGAAGTGCTGTGTGCCGCCACTCTTCTGCAGGTGCAAGATGTGATCGGCTTCTGCTGCGACTTCTTGTTCTCCTGGCTGGATGATGAAAACATCCTGGAGGTGGAAAAGCTCGCCGACATATACGGGCTGAACCAGCTCGGGGAGAAAATCCGCTCATATCTGCTCAAGAACATCCAGACTTTCTCGCGTACGCCCGTGTATCGAAAGCTTCCTGCGGAAAAGATCTTGAGTGTTCTTTCCAGCAACGAGCTGGAGGTGAGCTCAGAGAACGAGGTGTTTGAAGCAGCCCTGCACTACCATTACACCCCTGAACAGGTGGAGAAGGATGAGGTGTGCTTACAGGTGAGAAACAGATGCGATAGTGATATCCAGTAGTGGACAGTACACAATAATGCATGTGTAGTTCAGCAGTGGCGTGTAACGCAGTCACTCCTACTAGCCACTTTGGGGGTTGAATTCAGTTTATATGCAATATAAAAGTTTTTCAGTATACATGTTGTCAAAAATATCGATTTTTCCGATTTATATGGATGTTGGAATATCTGAAACGCTTCCAATACTCATTTTTCTGCAGAATAGACACATGATACCAGCTGCTCTTTCTCTCACTCTCATCTCTCCGACAGAGAGTGACACACAAACCTGCCTCTCCTCACTCCTTTAATAAGCTCTGGATGAATATTTTTGGAATATTGAATAATGAATATTGTTACAGGGCTTGAATTTTGGCGTGGGATTGCGAGCATAATGCATAATTTTATAATTCACACCCAAAGTGCAGCACATAAAACTGCCTCTCAGTATTAAATTGAGTTATTTTTCGCTTAACAGTCAAAAACACACAAAGTAATGTCAAAATGCAGGTCTTTGCGAGTATTCACGTAAACACAGTCAGTTATGTTTTAAGTGAAAGTAAACAGTTGAGAAAGAAAACGCATGTGTAACAGTATGCGTCAAGTGACAGCAGCCTAATATTCCTGCTGCCAAATTATGAGATAATATTAAAAATATCTATATGGCAGTTTTTCTCCATGGTATCGATGTCAAAATTGTAGCCAGTGCTACAATTGCTGAGTTGCTAGCAACTTTGGAAAACCCACTAGCCACAGCGGCTGCTGAGCAAAAAAGTTAATGTCAAACCCTGGTAACAAAGTATTTCTAAGTATTTTTATATTGGAAAACTTTTACTTCACTACATTCCATAAAAACATATAATTTCTCATTATTTCTAAGTGAAGAAATCGCCACCCCCTCTGAGACGATGTCCGATTCATGAACGAGTTGATTCATTGATTTGAGTTGATCCTGCTGAATTGGTTCACAAATAACACTGAACGATTCATTCACGAATCTGACTGATCCACAGCTGTTTTTGAGTCAACACTGATTCAATTATCCGGTCAAAATGAGCCAAGGTATATCGCCCTCTGAACTTGAATGTGCTTGTGACTGATGTTGCAAGAATTTACTAATGAATTTAAGCATTGATTATTTTAAATGAAATCATATTTAGGTCTGCATAAGTAAATCTGCTCTAAAAGAGCGAGCTGTTTAAGCTGAAAAGCATAAATGTGGACATGTTAGCATTTGGAAGCATGTCTCTGTATGTTTAGGTGATTGTAGGTAAAATAACGCAAATGAATGCCCATGCATCTTCCCCGCTTCCTATAATGTCCCAAATGATAATGAAAATGAGCTAGTATGTTTGCACAGTGTTCCACTTAAAATTTGAATACATTTTGTAATACATCAATGTGTAAAACTGGGCAGAATATGTGTCCTTTTAAGAGGAAAGCCCCGTTTGGGGGATTTATTATATTAACATCTGGCTCCACTAAAAAGATAGTGGAGGCTTGTTACCCATGCAAGAAAATGGAAATATCAGGAAAAACGATTATTTGTAATTAATCAAGAGAAGCGAAAATCATTACCACAATCAAAACACGATTAATCATGCGACCCTAATTTGTCGTCACAGATTTACACAGATTTTCAATACAGTTGTATGTACTAGTCTTTCTAATTAGTGTTGACTACTGACTAGTCTGACTAGAGCTGGCAAGAATAAATATGGTTCATCAAACAGAACTTGTTACTTTTAATACTTAAGTACATTAAAAAACAAATGCTTTTTATACTCAAGTAAAACTGAAAATGAGTACATTGTCCTATACTTTTACTGGAGTAAGATTTTAATATGGTATCTGTACTTTTACTCAAGTTTGCTACTTGTCCACCACCGGCCATATCTAAATCAAATGAACTCTTCCTTTAGGATCCGTTGCGGATGTTGGAAGCGGTGCGGTTCTGTCTGATGGAGAAGCATGTGTTGCAGCGCTTGCACAGCCGGTTAAAACAGTGTCCGCTACGAGACTCTGTGGCCGCTGCTCTACGTTACCACAGTCAGGAGCTGTGGCAGCCGGTCATGCAAACCCCACTCACTCAGCCTCGCTGCAGCTCCCAGTGCATTCTGGGATTTGGTGGCATGTATTCGTCTAGCGCACTGGTGGACAATGAAGAGCGGTTCCAGGTGTTCCACCCCTCCTGGGGTGAGTGGCGGAGTCTGGGTGCAGAACGCGCTCCTCGCATGTCCAACATGGGCATCGCGGTGCTCAATAACTTTGTGTACTTGGTTGGCGGCGACAAGAACACCAGCGGCTTCCGCGCTGAATCTCGATGCTGGCGGTAAGTGGCGCTGCATTACTGTCTAATATATTTTTTATTTTTTTTAAGATGGTGAAATGCACCTATGCATCTAGAACAATTGTTAGAAGAACAGTGATGGTATTTAGTGTTGTTAAAACAGTCAGGATTATGCTGTCAACATAAGTATTCAATCCTCATATTTTAATACTTTGTAGAGCCACCTTTTCCAGCAATGACATCTTTGTTGGGACAGGAATGAATGCTCTCTGATTGTAGTCTGTCCAGGAGTGACTTTGATCCATTCTTGAGGCCTATTCGGACTGAACTAGTTTTACATGGAGAGGTATGGTGAAGTATTTATTACCAGAGCTTCTCAGTGATTTTAGTCCCGTCCGAATGTGCCATCTCAGATATCATTACGGACAATGTCAGTAAAGATTGCAGCGACTTTTACCTTTTTTTTTATTTTTTTTTTTATTCTTTATTTATTAAACATTTTGTGTGTAAAACTATTTACAACAGAGCCCAAGATCCGCCCATAACCATCAGATCAGACTAAATAAAAATAAATAAATATGACAAGAAATTAAAATAGAGTTTGACCAAAACTATATATAGAATGGTCTCAAAACCTTTTTGATAAAGTCTCAATTAGGTCCAACCAAAATTGTATTGTCTTTCTATGGGCACCGAGCACTTTAGCTGTGGTACACTTCACAAGGGCAATGTCCAGCAAATAGGTCATCCAAATAGACATAGCTGGAGTAGTTGGTTCCAACCACAGTTTTAGGATAGTCTTTTTAGCAGCAGTAAGGGGAGCGGACAGAATCCTCCTTTGATTGACAGACAGTGACAGCGAGGAATCATCCAGCAAAAGAAAAACCAGAGGTTCCTTTTAGATCGGAGTCCTCAGAAGATCTGTCCTGGACTGAAGACCAGACCGGCTCAATTCGGGTGCAGTCCCAGAACATATGCATATACGTACCCAAATTTGCTTTGTTACACAAGTGACAAAAAGGATCCAACTTTCTTTTCATTTCATATAGTAAACAGGGTGTGGCGTAAGTAAGCCTTAAAGTGAACTTATAATGTATCATTTGGTGAGCTGGATTTTTTGAGGTAGCAAAACAGTTTCCCCAGGCAGTGTCCCAGTCAATCACAGAGTTAAGTCTCTCCCAGAAGCCCTCAGGCGGAATGTTTGAGTTCTGTCGAACCACGAGCGATTTATAAATTATGCTAACAATACCTCTAGAAACTGGAATCTATCCAGTCTATCATTGGATGACAGGATATTTTAGTCGACCAGGGTACTCTGTATGCTTTCAGCGCAGATCTCAATCTTAGATACAAAAAGAAGGAAAATCCCGTGACTTTTACCTTTTGTAGAAATTGTGTAGAAGGTCCGATTACACTAATCCCGTGCGAATAGACCTGCTGTTATATGTACGTAACTATTCCATCATTTCCTGTTTAAAAGTAGTTTTCCGCGTTTTTTTCAAGTTTGGAGGCGCTTGAAAAAGCATTCAGTTCTAGATTCATTCTAGATGCTGGGACAAGTCTTTGGCAAAACTCAAGTGTTTCCCACATACCATTCAGATCAGAAAGAAGGTCGAAAGCACTTATTAGAGGTACGAAACTTCTTTTAGCGTTAGGTAAGTGCCTATTACCAACACAATCCAGTCTGAATTTAATTAATACATCGTTTGACCGGACATAATAACTGTTTTATATATATAAATATAGGTTATACTGTATGTTTGCACACATGATATCAGGAAACAACGTAATACGCACATGACGACAGGTTGATGGCGTTGCGTAAATCGAGTTACCTCTCCTACTTCTGTTCCTGTGCGAACTGGCCATTATTATTACAGACGTCCTGTGGTTAAAATACATTACTACATCTACCCTTGTAAAACTAATCCCATCCAAATGGGCCCTGACACACCAAGCCAATGTCTGGCCGTCGTTGTACGTCTGTCAGCGTATTTTTAGCGACATCTGGGACACTTTGGCCGATTGAATCGCCGTCCAGCGCACCGTCGGCTCTGATTGGCGGTTCAGTTTAGCAAAGAAGTTCACGAGAATGAAAACGAGCAAAGAATTTAAAGGACAAGTTCGGTATTTTACACTTAAAGCCCTGTTTTAAGATCTTTTCTGATGAGATCGAACTGTTCAGATTGAAATTTGGACAAATGCTGCTGTCCCGAAAATTTTCGGTTTCTGTGTTAGCACCCCCCACCTATACAATGGTTGCATTGTACTGCAACTGGTGCACTGGAACAACCATTCATAAAACGCATTAAACTTTAGTTTACAAAGACGTGAAACTCACCGAGTGGTCTGGGGTGTTCACTGATATGCTCACACAAAAATCGCTGCAAAAGAAGCTTTCCAACAGGTTTTATCGTAGTTTTTGTCCAACTCCATTGACTTGTATTGGATGTATTGTGAGGTACGGTATTACTCCACCGCCGGAAACGGATATGGGGTTGTTTGTATTCTTTCTGTAGTCTTCCAGTCGCGGTATCGTAGGTTACGCTAACCAAGCATTGGCAAAGGTGCATTATCGCCACCAACTGGGCTGGAGTGTCTATTATTCAAGCTCTCGACGGAAGAATGTCCGGTCGTGAGGCGTTTGGAAAAATAGGTCCACAGTTTTACAACGAATGGTAAAACACCTGTTGGAATTAAGCATCTTTTGCAGCGACCTTTGGGTGAGCATATCAGTGAACACCCCAGACCACTCGTGAGTTTCACGTCTTTGTAAACTAAAGTTTAATGCTAGGTTTAAAGTGCTAACACAGAAACCTAAAATTCTCGGGACAGCAGCATTTGTCCAAATTTTCAATCTTAACCGTTCTATTTCATCAGAAACATGTAATTTTATGTCATCTTAACAGTGTTCATTCCAATATGTGAATATTTTCATCACGACAAGAGCCGTCTGGAATTAAGAGAGTCATCAACATTATTCATATTCAAAATGGTAAGCGTACGCTGCTTTGTTAATGGTTTATATAGGCAGTCCTAGTTTCGGTTTCTCTTTTTGAATGACGAATATAGACAATTGATACCTGATATCTGACAGTTATTTCCTTACACACAGATGCAGAATGCACATGCTAGTTGGCCTTTAGCTGTTTGTGGTGTTCAAGCGCAGCTTTTTTCGCCCAGACACACTTTAAAGCGAAGTGACAACACAGTCGGTTTGAACCTTGTTGTCGGTTTGGTGTGTCACGTACATTACAGTCAGATTAGCTTGACATTATTCATTTTGGAGATCAGGTGACTTGCCGGATATTAATAATAATAATAATAATAATAAGTTTTATTTATATAGCGCCTTTCCAGGGCTCCAGGACGCTTTACAATAAACAAGCAACAATAAAGGCAATGGACAAAGACAGCAGACAAAACAACAGTAGGTAGATGAAAGTACAGTAAATGAGAAATTAGGTAGATGGGGCGGCACCCAGCAGAATACATTCAGATATATATATTAAAAAAATGCAATACGACTTAAGAATTATGACATTCAAAAAATAAGTGAGTTTTGAGCATGGATTTGAATTCAGAAATAGTGTTAACAGAACAGAGTGATCGGGGGAGAGAGTTCCACATTTTGGGTGCAACAACACTGAATGATCTGCCCCCCATTGAAGCAAGGCGATGCCGAGGGACGACTAGAAGGCTAGAGTCAGTCAGAGGATCGTAAAGTGCGAGTCGGGGTGTAGGAGTGGAGCAGGTTACAGAGATAGGGGGAGCCAAGCCGTGCAGAGATTTAAAAGTGAGAAGGAGAATTTTGGATTTAATACGGTCAGCCACAGGAAGCCAGTGAAGATCATGCAAAATTGGGGTGATATGTGCAGAGCGCTTGGTACAGGTGAGTATTCTAGCAGCAGAGTTTTAAATGTATTGCAATTTGGAAATGGAGCTAGCAGGTAGGCCAATGAAAAGTGCATTGCAGTAATCAAGACGTGATGTGACAAATGCATGGATGACAGTTTCAGCGTCTGAGATACTGATGAAGGGACGGAGCTGAGCGATACGACGTAGATGAAAGAATGCTGATTTAGTGATAGAATTAATGTGAGAGTGGGAAGATAGAGAGGAGTCAAAGATTACAGCAAGATTTTTAACAGTACTAGATGGTTTGATATGAGAGCCAGCGAACTCACAGGTGAAGTTGGAAGGGATTCACTTTGAGCTTTAGCTACTCCCATATGGCCTTGTGTTTGGGATTATTGGATTTGTATTATATCCAAATCAGAGGCCAATATAATCCAATAAGTGTGGATTGGATTATTGGACTTGTATATCCAAATCGAAGATCAGATTGGAAGACCACTCATAGTTGGAAATAAGTTCCAAGATTCTCAAATGAAGTCAAATTAGAGTCCAGTGAACTCAGCATAAAGAAACTGACAATTATAGACATGCACATCATCAGTTATATCTGCTTGCACATGATGGGCTAAAGGTTAGATACATTCTAGAAACTTAAAAAAAATGTACTTCTGGTTTGCATATGATAAATTAAACTATATAGGCACTTTATCAAAGCAACTTGCACAAGCAATTTCTCATAACAGCGCCAAAAATGATCACAATATTGGAGTGCCCAATTCCAAAAGGTTAGTGCAGAAGTAATTGAAGGAAGTGAAATAGAGATCAAGAAGAGTTCTATTTCTATTTCAAGGAAGTGCCTTTGATTGTGGTTTTAGTTAACTGCTGATGGAACTGCTATATTGTCTCATCTTACCACAAAATATTCCCTCATTTCTATCATGCCTTTTAGACAGAATTTGCTTTCTCACGGTTCTTTTTGAGTATTTACATCTCATCACAGTGTTATGCAGAGCTCTTGATCGGTGTTGATGTTGTTAAACAAAACTATTAAAACTGTGCTTAATTGAAATAAAGCTGAAATAAAATATAAATATTAGATGAAAAACTTAAACGTAAAAAAAGCATTACACCCAACACTAATTACAAGTAAAGTAAAAGTTTCATGTAACTAGTAAAGTAACACCATTAATTTTAAATTTACAACAAAATATATGAGTTAATTTTTTAACGAGTAACCCAAGTTACTTTTTTTTCCCATGTTTTGACTGACAGCTCTCCTGTGCCACGTACATCGTGGTATTAATAATATGCATGACGCAGGAAGTCCAAAGAGACACTTCTAATAATAATCGCAGAGAATGCTTGCAAGGAAAATAACACACCACATGAAGTACACGACGAGAACTGTCAAAGGAATGAACAAAACAGGAAGTACTTACAGTTGTGGTCAGAATTGTTATTGGCACCCCTGGTAAATATGATCAAATCAAAATAAATCTGCATCGTTTATCCTTTTGATCTTTCAGTCAAAAGATTTGCAAAAATCTAACATTTTTATTGAAGCAAAAGAATTGAAAGTGGGAGGAAAATCACATTATTAAATACTTTTTGCAACCTCCTTTTGCCAAGATGACAGCTCTGAGTTTTCTTCTATAATGCCTGATGAGTTTGGAGAACAACTGACAACAGATCAGAGACCATTCCTCCATACAGAATCTCTCCAGATCCTGCAGATTCACAAGTTCATGTTGGTGCTTCTTCTCTTCAGTTCACTCCACTCATGTTCTACAGGGCTCAGTTTAGGGGACTGGGACGGTCATGGCAGAAGCTTCATTTTTTGCTCAGTGAGACATTTTTGGATTGATTTTTGGATTGTTGTCCAGATGGAAGGCCCAACAACGGCCCATTATAAGATTTCTAGAAGAAGCTGTCAGGTTTTGATTTTTTTATCTGTATTTGATAGAATCCATAATACCATGTGTGTATCTGAACAAGATGTCCAGGACCTCCAGCAGAAAAATATGCCCACAACATTAAAGATCCAGAAGTATATTTAACCGCAGGCATGGGGTACTTTTTATCCCTGTTTGCACCAAACACAACTGATGCTATTTTTTTTATTTTTGTTATTTTCATCTGACCATCTAATCCAGTCCCTTTTGAAGTTCCAGTCGTGTCTGATAACTGAATATGCTGGAGTTTGTTTTTGGACGAGCGAGGAGGATTTTTCTTGAACATGTGGTGATGTAGGGGTTGTTTGATATATATTTTTTAGGCTTTCTGACCCCAAGAATCAAGTAATCTCTACAATTCTCCATCTGCGATCCTTGGAGAGTCTTTGGCCACTCAAACTTATAGACACACGTATAGACACACGTCCTCTTCCTGGCAGATTCATTGATTGGAACTTCTTAATTATTGTCCTGAAGGTCAAAATGGGGATTTTCAATTCTTTAGCTATTTTCTTACAGCCATTTTCTTTTTTGTGAAGCTCAACCATCTTTTGCTGCACATCAGAACTATATTCTTTGGTTTTACTCATTGTGATGGATGATTAAGGGAATTTGACCTTTGTGATTCCTAATATTTAAACTCCTGTGAAACAAGAAATCATAGCTAGACAATTTCTGGTTAAAAAAAGTAAATATGAATGGGAATATTTTACTCATAAAAAATTGGCCAATAATTGCTGCCAACGTGATATGGAGTATTTCATAATGTGAATTCCCCCCCCACTTTCAATATAAATATATATATATTTTAAGATTTTTGTGAATTTTTTTAATGAAAGATCAAAAGGATAAACAATGAAATATATTTTTACAGGCATCTTTGATCATATTTACCAGGGGTGCCAATAATTCTGACCATAACTATACACAGATAAGATACAGGAGGGATTAATTAGAAACCAATGTAACAAACAAGGAGAACTTGTTAATACAGGAACATGAACAACAACATAATGATACATAACACAATCCTGACAACCTGTCCTCATATTGAGAGAAATCTTGAGTAAGTGCAGAGGCGTTGTGTGTGCGCTGTGTGAACATGATGCTTATTGTATTTCTAGACTGAATGTGAGCAGGCATTACTCATCTCACTTGCACAAAAATAGATACAGTATTCCTCAAAATGAATATAAACAGTGTAATGCAAACTCTATCTGCAAATACTATGCAAACCTGCATTATTTGAATGTTAAATAACACAAATATACTTTGTATTTAATCTCACTTTATTAACCAATCTCTTTGCTGCCTACCTACAATAATCCAGTTCAACTATACGAATAAGCAAAAATGACTTTAGTTAAACATCACGTTTGTTTCATTGTTGTTTTTATTGCTGAAGTAACTTCTGCAATTCAGAATGGCGGCAGAGCGGAAAGGTTTGTTTGAGCAGCGCCCTCTACTGTACACGCGTGAACTTATATTTCCTTCAGCGCTTATTCATTTCACTTTGGTGTGAAAGGGCCTATACATTTGCCAAAAGCAGAACTTTTCTGTTTATTAAAAACCAAACAAGCAAGAGCCCACTGAGCCCAGGTGAGAAAATGTAATGCAAAAGTAACGTAACACATCACTTTTCGTAAAAAAAAGTAATGCAATTAGTTTCTTTTTTTAGGCAGTAACACAATATTGTGACACATTACTTTTAAAAGTAACTTTCTCCAACTGAAATTGTATCCAAAAACTTGTTGGTTTGCTTTTTTTTTGCATTTATTTTATTGTATCTCACAGAATGCCCTTGAGTATAATTTTCAAAGATTTACTATTTTAATAATAATCCCTTAACTGAAGGTTTCTTAAAATGTTGTGGATATTTTAATAATTCGCATGCAGATTAAATTTTTTGGGCAGCTGTAACCTGGTTAGGGCAGTAGTTTTTATTAATCTACAAATGTAACAGTGTAATTGAAACTAAATGCTAATACAGGCAGTAAAAATATACAATAAATTAAATATATAATAGATAATACCTTTAAAAATTGATAAAATGTAATTAATGTAGAGTGCTTTTGAATTATATAGTTTATAAATGTATAGTTTTATTTAATTCATCTCATATTACAGCAACACTTTAAATAAAGAAATATACTAGAACATAGTTATGCCAAAGTGTTGACTGAACTGATATTGTTGCTTGAGTTATAAACAATGGTCCGTTCATGAACTACTGAATGACTTCTGTCAGCTAGATCGAGACAGAGCAGCATTTCAATGAGGTCTTTTGTTCTAAACAGAGAGATTCTCAGTGCAAATTATTATTCCATTTGTCCCGTATTAATATAGCACAGACAGCCGAAAAAGAAATTATTTAAAGTGCTGCTTCAAATGAAATGATTCTAGTAATAAAGCATGAAATAATAATGAAATGAAAAGTAATACATAGCTCAAAAACAGGACATAAAAATATATAATAACAATTAACATAACATGAAACAAATGATATATATTATATACTACATTTTTTATCGTTTTCTAATTATTATTGTATAAGTAAGGGATAATGTACATCCAGCTGGTTGTTATCTCAGAATAAACAGGGTGACTTGATCAGCCTGAAGGGGGTTTATTCTGAGATAACAACAGGCTGGATGTACATTATCCCGCTTATTACACGGCTACTTGGCACATACGTAAATAATTAGACACGAAATATTGATCTAAAATATTTTATCAGCTCTTTAAGCGCAAAGCTTCTGTGGAGGGAGCAGTTTCTAGCGTAATGTAATACCACTTATTACACAGCATTTCACCACTTAAATAATTATGGAGATAATAGATATTGATTTCAGATTAAACTGTTTTAAAATTGTACCTGTTTGTATCTTATAATCCAACAGTGTAAAAAACAAGAATCACAAAATGGCAGCAGCCGTGTTTGTATGAAACAAGAGAGAGCGAGTCCAAGATACTGGATGGCATCATTAAATAACTATACACAAAATATTGATTTGACTGAGTTTTAATATTTTATTAGCTCACCAAATGCAAAACTTCCACAAAGAAAAACCGTTCCTAGCAGGCGGTTGTTATCTGGGAATAACATACCACTCGATGCCTTGATTGACCAATCAGAATCAAGTATTCCACAGAGCCGTGTAATAACAGTATTTCATTTATTCCATTGCCTTCTCATCAAGGTACGATCCCCGCCACAACAGCTGGTGTACTATCGAGCCTTTACGGCAACCACATGCAGATCATTGCATCTGTGTGGTTGATAAATATATCTACACCATTGGAGGACGAGACTACACCACTGAACTGGACTGTGTGGAGCGCTACAACCCACAAACCAACACCTGGGAATATGTGGCGCCGCTGAAACGAGAGGTGAACGTTTTTTTTATAAGCCGATTTAAAGACTTCTAAATCGAAAATTACATCCATTGTTGCTGATTGTGAACTATGTCGGTTATCTGTCGGTATACTAACATTATAAATATTACTATTACAGTCTCTCATATAATTGAAGAGTGCATCAGTTCAGGCAGGTCACGTGATCTAGTCTGGCAGTCAGCTGATTCATGGCATTTACAAATGCAAATCAGATACTTTAAATATCACTTTCCTATTAATACAACATTGTACACAATTGTTCCTGAAACGTGAACTGTTGTGTGCTTTAACACTGTACACGACCAGTCAAACTTTGGAATAATTAAGAATTTTTTATATTTTTGAAAGAAGTCTCTATGCTCGGCAAGCCTGCATTTATTTGATCAAAATACAGTAAAAACAGTAATATTATAAATAGGCTGTAATACTCAATTACATTACATTACATTGCCTCTATTATGCTATTTTAAAGGTTTGTTTTGGAGTCTGTTATGAATATGTTTACATGCATCCAAGGTCAGAAAACACTTTAATTTTCTCATAATATACGTTAAAGCATCATCTCTTTTCTCATTGTCTGAAACAGTTCAATAAAGGATTTGATGTCTCTCTAAGCCCCTCCTTTCCGAGAGCCTGCTCTGCTCTGATTGGTCAGATGGTCCAGTCTGTTGTGATTGGTCGAATGCTTACAGTGTGTTTCGTAAACCAAACGCCCATTACCAATTTCAGCTCTGGATCTTCCTCAGCACTTCCTCAGTACAATGGAGTCGGTCTTACCGTTTCAAATCAACTAGTGTCTGAGGGTCAAAGTAGATGTTGTTCACGAGCAGCCAATGAAGACCATAGCCTGGCATTATGCAAATTTTTTAACGTTCATAAGTGCATGCAGAAAGTAAGACTGGAATTACGGACGACTCATTTCAGTTCAGAATCGCTTCTTTCTTTTGGGAGATGATAAACCCATTTATCCTGCATTTTGATCTTTAAAACTTTAGACCTTTTACATTCAGAAAACAGCTATAATACACACTGCATAAAAGGTCAAATCCGAAAAAAGCATGATAGGGACACTTTAAGGATCATGTGACACTGCAGACTGGCATAATGCCTGCTAAAAAATCCAGCTTAGTCATCACAGGAATAAATTACATTTGAAACTATATTCAAATAGAAAACAGTTACAATAATATTTCAATAGTATTCGTGAGCCTTGATGATCATATGAGACTTCATTTAAACATAATTATTCCTAAAAAGTGTAACAAACTGCAACTACCACAAGAATGTGACCTGCGTTTATGAACTTTCAGCTTGATGTCGATGGCGTGTGTTTACACTGTCTGCAGGTATACGCTCACACCGGGGCAGTGATTGATGGGAAGATCTACATAGCATGTGGTCGGCGGGGAATGGCTTATCTAAAGGAGACGTACTGTTACGATCCCAGCGGGAATCACTGGAGCGTGTGTGCCGAGGGCCCGGTGGAGCGCGCGTGGCACGGCATGGCAGCTCTCAAGGGCCGCGCTTACGTCATCGGAGGCAGCAACGATGGTTGCGGTTACAGACGAGACGTCCTCAAGGTACTGAACTTCTGAAACACCTGCCCTGCTTCTGCACAGTTTACAATGACTTCAACATTGTATAAATTAAAGAGAAAGCAAGACTTAGTGAGCTCCCAAACATTATAAGGCATCATAGACTTTCCTCTTGATGTGATTGCTGTTCCAAAAGTCAGTGTGTGTCAAGGTAAATAAGTCTTTTAAAATGAAAGATAATTTTACTATTTATGACTATTAAAGCAAAAGTTAGTTAAAAAGTAAAATTCTCTGAATTTCATCAGCATTGTACAGTTTCATTAAAGAAAAACTATCGTCAAATCATTAACACACGGAAACTCAAAGGTCTTCACCACAACCCGTCAAAATAAAAGTTTGGTTTAACTTGATAATATAGTACTGTTGTACAGTAGAATTTAGATATCTCCATTTTAATAATAACTAATAACAATTAATTATCAAAATATTATTTTTTAAGGAATAATCACACTTTTTCTTCTATGTTGTATTTTTAACAGTATAAAGCTCAGTTCTGCTGCATGTTGTTTGACAAAAATATTTAATTTCATATAAAAGATCAATTAAATTAATATTTGATGTCTTCATTTGATTACTAGAAAACATTTCATAGATTTTTTTTATTATTACTAAATGGTTGTTTTTATTAATATTCAAGCATCACAGACAATTGCAGACAGCGACCAAGGCAGCTCTGGCATAATATCAATAACATTTCTATTAATGACCAACAGTTTCTTTACAGTTATTGAGGTAAACATGCCTAAACTACAGAAAAAAGGTACCGTTGGGTACCGGCACCGAATTTCGGGCACCGGTTAAAATGTGAAGAGTACCCAACCCTAGTAATCACGTGATCTCCATAAGAATTTTGATTGGCCCAAAGCAGACTTTTTTCATGCTCATACCAGTTATCTTCATTCTGCATTCACACAGAACCAATTTTCCTGTATTTTTGAAAAGGCCCGTTTGACACATCGTTAGCCTCATAGCATAATTGCCTAAGTCATATTTCAATGTTTTTATGCTAGGCAATTATGCTATGAGGCTAAAGAAATGATCTCTCACCAGTAAAGACTGTATATGTGTGAAAGGGGCTCTTGACAGGTCTCGTCTGTGTGTATAGGTGGCGTGCTACAACCCAACAGCAGATGTGTGGTCTGTGGTGAGCCCGTTGCCAGCTGGTCACGGAGAGCCAGGGATGGCCGTCCTCGATGGAAGCATCTACATCATGGGCGGAAGGTCTCATGATAAAGGCAGTCGGATGAAGTACGTTCACATTTATAACGCAGAGGAGGACCGATGGGAGAGCGGGACAGCCCTCGAGGACCGTGTATCCGGGATTTCAGCGTGTGTCTTGCTTTTGCCACAAGCAGCCATGGCCCAGGCGCGCAGCTGGGAGCAAAGGGCTAAAGCATCATGGGAAGAGGTAGACTGGGACGACTCGGACAACTCAAGCGAGGACTGATGGTGTTAACGCTGCTCAGGTAGGCTGTGAAGTTGCAAAGTGAGGGAATTGTGTGCTTTATTAAACTGACAAGTCGTACAAAACCAAGTCAACTTTTTGGGGTGTTGTAATCCGATTTTTTAGATTGAACCGTATGTGTAACCCATCAATGTGGAATCGGTGAAGTCAATGTTTGTTGCCTGTCCATTAACTCAAGATAGTTTCTGGGTTAGATCATCTCCGAATCCAAGTCTTTCCTGTTTTACTGACTCTTTTAGATTGTTTTTCTTTCTGTTTTATGTCCAGATCTATGGGAAACTGTTGGAGATGCTAACAATGTACGTGCACTTTACAAATACAGAGGATTTGATTTGGTTTATAATGATGGTGCCTTTATTTTACTGATGTGTAGTCCAATGCCTTTTTTATGAATAGATTTGAATTAAGTGCAATAAGATTGAGATTAAAGGAAATGAATGCTCTAGTGCAAGGGTCGGCAACCTTACGCACACAAACTACCATTGAAGGGGTAAACTTTAGGGTAACACTTTATTTTACATGTGTCCTTTATGCATATGTTACATGTAAATACCATAGTAATAACAAAAGTAAATTATGCATTATTACATGCTTCTAACCCTCAACCATATCCTAATCCTACCCTAACCAAATAGTAAGTACATGTTGTTAATTAATATTTCTCAGTACTTAAATGTATAATTACACTGTAACAATGACACCTTAAAATAAAGTGTAACCAACTTTAGCTATTTTTCCATGCCCCGTTTTTTGGGATATCGAATTAAAAACTGCTGGATGGAAATTCCAAGATGAGTCTGGAAAAAAAGTATCCGATAAGAAAACATGCGCATAATGGAAACACATTTATCGAATAAATTCTTTAACTGCGTGATGGGACGTAATACCTGTCCTGGACAAACCAGCTGACCGATCTCGTGGCACAGAATCTGAAATACGGTTTTGGTTGTTCTGAAATGCCTGAGCAAAAGTCGTCAAAGTGTCAAACTGTCTGACATGACTGTGTTTGTTCCCAAACAGCAGCATCTTCTTCCGAAAGCAATACACAATACACTGCTTGTACACAAAAAACAAAAACACATTTTATTCTAGCTTCATGCATTCTTTTTTTATCAACACTTGAATGTGGGTAAGTTTCATAAAAAAGCAAAATTTTGAGCAAAAAGCTGCGAAAATCATGTTTTTATCAAAGAAACCAGATGGGATTCAGAACGATGATCAAAACACATATGGAGTAGATCGAGTCCATCAACACCCCTAAAGCTTCACAGTCCTACAGATCGTCCTGGGTCGACATTTCATTCAGTAACATAAGGCAGTTTTGATTTATATGCTGTTTAATGTTGATGATCGCGTTATTTTACATAAGCATATGATTACATATCCTATCGCTTATTTCTGCTGCTTCTTCGCCTGTGTTTTGATCTGGAGATTCTGTATTCTTTCACAAGATGTTTAATAGCGCCCCCTACCGTATAACAGTGAAAACGTGGAAAGCCGGAAAGTTCCATCAATGGCGGGGAAAGAGTTAAAAGCCACAAAGGCAACATAATGAGCAACAAGCTCAAACCCAAATCATCATATTAGAATGATTTCTGAAGGATCATGTGACACTGAAGACTGGAGTAATGATGCTGAAAATGCAGTTTTGATCACAGGAATAAAGTACATTTTAAAATGTAGAAAAACAGTTCTTTTTAATTCAAATGTTATTTCTCAATATTACCCTTGGTTAGCAGAAGAGACTTCTAAACTTATGAATGGTTGTGTATATACAAATGGAGAAGGAAATCTGTCATAGTGGTTTCTAATATAAATTTAAAGTTGTCCTTCATGTCAGAAAGGTTGCCGACTTCTTCCCTAATGAATGCTGGATTACTGTTGGGTCACTCCAAAGAGAAACCAAAAGAAATTGTAAAAGTTGGGCTAGTTTAACGTGAACTGTTATTCAAGTGTTCCTCTGGTGTCTTTTCCAATGTAAAAAGCGATTCTGTTCAGAATTCCTTTTAATATTATGCACTGATATAAAACGCACTATTCTTACTGTTTGCTTTTTGTTTTATTTATTTTCTATCTTCAATATATCAGACTTATTGCCTCTTTAAACCGTCGACTCTAAATTTCCAACTGTCGACTTTTAAATTGATCTGAAAATCAGTGATTTCTTATTTTTAATAAATGATTCGTGGAATATTTGATTTTTTGCACCAAATATCCCTTATGTATGACATAAAATGATATAAATATACATTCGCTCTACCTTCATGGTACTATACTTTATTTAGAAAATAGGTAGTGGGATTGCTGCAATTGCTAAGACTAATTGTATTTCTTCTAATATTTTGGAAATGCATTTCACATTTTAACTGTATTATTACCAGCTTGCAATGTGGATGAATTGACAATAAAGAGCAAAGGATTGTACTGTAGTTGTTTGGATGGCTTTAAAGGTTTATTAATAAATGTGACGATGTTTAGAGCAGCTGAGAAGGGGAGAGGGAAGTAATAAAGAGGGAATATTTTCTATCATTGATGTGAAATTGATTGAGTGACAGATGCAGGAGCGTACGCTGGTCTTTTAACGGCCTCCACTGCATTAGCACATGCTTCTCTTTTTAAAGTTACCCAGGGGAGCTCTTTTAGAGCCTCACTTAAATGGGGTTTACGGGGTTTTACACCTTGAATTTTTATGCTCTCTGTCTGTCTTGCACACTCCTCTCATGCGCTCACTTAAACATAAAAACCCTTTCAGCGTCCTGTTTGGGTGATTTCTCCTCTCTCTGACTACAATCTCATTGGGAGTATCATGTATTTCCAGCACATAACAGTCGAGTTTGTATGACATGCATCATGCAACATATTTGACATATTATCTTTATGCTAAATATATGCATCAATCAGATACTAGAAGTATCTAATGTTAAAATCATTTATTTCATGCTGTATAATTGATAAATTGTGAAATCCTATGATAAAGCAAATGCATCATATAACAAATACAGTGACACATTTTAAATGTATAACATTGGTGAAATACAATGAAAACTCCCTGACAAATGGATTGCAATCTAATCTGTTCATGTGCTGTTTAGACGTCTTTCTGATGGCCTACATGAACTGCAAACCTGGATATGTTCTACATGAAATGTTATTATATATTTGACCAGAGATATGAACAAAAGATGTGAGCTACTAAAGAACAATGACCAAAAAACCCAAACTATAGAGTAAACAAAAGTCGGCACACTGACACTGCTGCTTCCAAAAATCAATTTATTAAAAATGTGCAACGTTTCGACCCGAAGGTCTTCGCCAGGCAAACAACTTCCGTTTACTCTGTAGTGAAGTGCTTTATTTGATCGCACACCTGCATAAAGTTTTTTTTGGATGTGCGCATACTATTACTTTGAAGAAAAAAATCTTAGACATGACTGTTAGACCACCATAAACAGAATACTGAACTATGTGAAGGTTTTCTTAGAGCCAACCAGGAAAAAGGTTCCTGTCCATCACATGTATTTTACTTTATAATATTTTTTCAAATTCTTCAATACTTTTCTCTCTCTCTCTTCTTGCAGCATTTTATTATTAGATTTAGACCCAACTGTGGCCCTTGTATGCATGTTTAATGTAAGTAAAATGCACCAGTGTTTACCTCGTTCCTGACGCATATTTTTATTGAGCTTCAGCCCTTAAAAAGTGTCTTTCTCATGAGTATAAATAGAACATAGACAAAAGCATATTCTAATTACTATTGTCAGCAGTATATGGAGTTAAAATCATTTATTTCAGATATTGTTCAAGTTTGAGGTTTGTTTCCACAAAAGTAGCTTATTAAATTCAAACATGGTAATGCTTGTCTGTAGTCTGTGTGAGTGCCAGATAACTGCGAAGCTTGTCTAAAAGATGCTAAAGAGCTCTGTAATGAATTGAGCTCGGCTAATTCTCCCACCCAGGACATCCAAACACACAGATCCACCTCCTCCCCCCTTTACGACGGTCATTAGCGCCTGACATCCGTGACGGCAGCCATCAGCGCCCGTCTGCATTGAGTGCTGAATACAGCTCTGACATCCCCCCCATTTTCACGCCTTTTAAGACTCTTTCATGGGCACAGAGGGGCCTATGACATGCTTTGTTATGTAAGGTATTACCTTAAGTGTCCCAAGGATGCAACATCAAATAATGTGTGTGTAGACAGACAGAGATAGGTGGGGTTCCAATTAGAGCCAACAAAAGGCGGGGAAAGTGAAAGAAAAACAAAAATATGCAAAGCTACACTGAGAGCGAGATAAAAACTTGACAGAAATGAACCATCAAAAAGCAAATGTGGAGATGAAAATTAAAAACTAAAAGAGATTCTTGTGCATTATTTGTTACAGAAAATATTGAAATGAAATACTATTTGTTGAACTGATAGTTTAGTTTTTTTTTTTGTGATTTGGCAAGATTGTGTGCAAATATATTTCTATAAAGTTAAAAAGATCTTCTCAAATTAATGATGCTACTTAGATACTTGGTTTGGCTTATATTTGAATATATCTGTACTTTCCAATCATGAACCAATGAACTACTGAGATTATGCCAAATTGCGATTAGGATCTCGCACAGACCTTCAAAGTGCTCTCATTAACTCTCACAGCAGATGTTTGTCTACTTCACGTCCCCTTCAACTCAACTTCTTTATGACCTGATGAACATATCAATATATGAGCTTATTAGCTGCTTATTTCTTTTTTTGAAAAAGAAAAAGACCACAACCACAACATCTTTACTGAAGATATTTACTGACCATTCTGTATTTCAGACATACAATATTGTAATTTCCAAATAGCATTTTTACACTACATTTCTCTTTTTAACAAAAATAATATTAAGTAGCAGCAAAAGCAAACACAGCATAAATAGACATCTTAACAACAAAGCCAAGAAAACCAAAGCCAAAAAGTCCTTTCTAGGTCCTCAATTCGCAGGCATTTGAGGTTTCAAGTCAAAATGAATCAAAAGTCTTAAGAAATGCACATCCTTTGGCACAATTTAATGGCACATCCTTTGGCACAATCGACAAGCACACCGTCTTTTCACACAATGGAAAGAATACAAAGACCCTCAGATCAGCACACAGACTTTTCTTCAATTAAACTGAAGCAGGTTCTTTATTTTCTATTTGAACTTTTGCATTCAAGTTAACTCACAAACAACATTTCAGTTTAGTGCCACTTCCTCACTACATTCACTCACTGTTCTAGAGTTTATCTGGTACTCACAGGTACCGGTCGACGTGCGCCATCTTTTGGGTCAGGGCATGAAGAACCAGACCTCATTGTGCAGACTTTAGAAAGCATCTCGCCCGTCTCTTGTTCACCAGCACGAGTAAGAGAACAATGGGTATTGGCTCCAGTCCCCTACATTTCCATGGTGGTACCCATGATGTACGGCCTGGGTGCTGTATTCGCTTGGTAGGTGATGATGGGGGGGTGGTGGAGGGGGGTATTGAGCGGACGCTGCCCCGCTCCACTGTCCCAGAGACTGTTCTGCGCTGTAGGGGGTGTAGAGAGGATGGTGGCCCAGTATACCAGGCTTGGTCTGGGCTATGGCCATGTTCAGGACCCCTGTGTAGTCCTGGTGTCCCGCGGAGGGGTGTGGGGGGCAGGGGGGCGGGGGACCGAACTCCGGGGCGGAGGGTTTGCTGGAGGATTCGTGATCGGGCACGGTGGCAACATCCGGCACGCGGGACTCGAGGCTGGAGCGGCCGGTGCTCCCACATCCACTGGCACTGCCGGCACTGGAGGAGGACGGCGAGGGGGACTTGCCGTACTCATGAAATCTGTGGAAAAGACCCAATTTTAGCACTGAGACATTGACAAGGCAGAAACATTGGGGGCTGGTGGGTTTTAAGTCAGGTCACCTTCATTTATATAGCGCTTTTAACAATATAGATCTAGAATAAAGTTACTGTCCTGCTAAAGTTAGTTTTGATCGATTCACTTCTGTTGCAAAGATCATTAGTTATTAACTTAGGGGCTGCTTACATGACACCTTTCTAACAGAAAACCCTCAATGCGCTCCGCTCATTTGCACAAAACAGTGTTTGGCGGCTCGAGAACGCAAACCTTGAAATAGATTCCAAGGTCCTGCACCTTTTGTAAAGAAAGACTACGCCTAGCCTGCGCACATACATATTCAAACGCGCTTATCTATAGACTAAACACGGAATATGCATGTGACGTTGCAAACATCAGCGTTTTCACAGATTCACGTTTTTGAAGTTTACACGTAGTTATTAAAGTTAGATCTTTCACCTTGGAACCTGTTTCAAAGTTTGCGTTCTTGAACCACCAAACACTGTTGTCGTGCAAATGAATGGCAATAGCACATTAAAAGTTTTCTGTTTTCAGTTAAAGCGGTGTCGTGTAAGTGGCTCCTAAGTTAATAACTAATGATCTTTGTCCAGCTAAAGTAAGTTTTTGATTGATTCACTTCCGTTTCAATAACTTTTTTCAAGAGCTGCTGTGAAGCCAAAACAATCTCTGTTACATTAATTACATTAATTTGTTACATTAAATACATTAATTTCCTATTATCACTGTAAAGCTGCTTTGAAACAATCTATATTGTTAAAAGTGCTATTTAAATGAAGGTGACTCGACTTGACAAGGCAGATTAAGGTCTTGTTTGAGGTCAGTGCTGGGTACCTGTACGGCTGATACGTGCTCTGTCCAGGTACGAGCTGTTCAGAGCTGTACATGTCTCGCGGGTCCGAGCCCAGCGGGGACTCTGCGCGGAGAGCGTGGCTGTTGTCCCGGTCGCACGCACCTCCCCATGGGGAGTACCGCTCGGCCTTCACCTCCGACTCCTTACGGGACACGTGTTCATCATCCAGAGCTTCACATGAGGACTGTTGGATATCTGAGGAGATAAATATCAAAGAGACTTGAATCAATTACAAATACAACAACTACTTGAGAATTCGTACTGAAAACTTTCATACTCGTTAACCCAGATCTGAACAATAAAGAGAGACATAAATTTAAAGGTGAAGACAATTACCTCGTGGGCTTCCATGTTCAGAGTCTTTTGACATTTTCTTTGCAACTCTCTCAGGATCAGCCAGACTTCTATTTGCTCGTCTGTGAAAGGAAAGTTCAATGAAGTAAAATGGCTAACAATTTAAACTAATTTACTGAACATTTTAAAAATATTAATTTGTTGTATTTTACTTTACTTTTGGTATGGTTACTCGTTTTGGTATGGTTATTCAAGTCTCTTATCAGCTATAATTCATGAGGTAATATTTTATGATGAATTGTTTTCTGCATTTTAGAAAGTTGTTGGAATAGAAAAATCTATTATAAGAGCAACCTGTGATGAAAATAAACATAGCCTCAAGATGATATTACCTTTTAGAATTTGTACCCTCATCTCTGAATCCTTTGGCAAATGGATTGTGGTCAATTTTCAGCTTTGTAATCTGTGAGAGAAATAATGGAACCATCAATCTCAGTTCTGATTAACTCCAATTAAAAAATGCAATTATTCAACCTCAAAATATGTGCATAAAAACATATAGTCAACATTTGAAGTGTATCAAAACCTTTCATCAAAGTTATACATGAATTCTGAACAATACCCGTTCTTGTCTTAGGCCAACTTTGATGAAAATGTTGACTACTGTAGATGCTTGACAATGAGGGGGACATGTTCTCCTCAATATTCAGAATAGCGGCCAAATCAATGCGTTTTCGTCTGCTGATTATTAAACTTTTATGTTTAAGTATATTTAATATTTTATGTATGTATTCAATAGTCTTACCTTTGTGTTCTGGTACGCTGTGACCGCAGTAAAGGTGGTCTCGGGGAAGGTAAAGGTCTGGAAGACGCTCCAGCGTACACTGTACAAATCATCGGCCTGGACGATATGGAAACGCGGGTGATAGCGGTGCATGGAGTGAAGGATAATCTGATTCAAAAGAAGAGACATGGGTTTAAATCAAAGTCAAATAACTGTTGAACAAATGTAAGATTCAGAGTGGGACACTCACATGTCCATGCTGGTCCAGGGCATTGTTGGTAAGCTTGAGTTTGAGGAAAGACACGGACTGTTTCATCCAGTGGCTGCCGGGCGCTGGCGAATCCGGGTGTAGGTAAGTCCTATAGGGCGGCTGAGGCTCAGCCTTCCCTGCGACTTCCCACTTGTCCTTGTTCCACTACGGAAAAAGATGCATTTCATTGAATCATTGACCACAGAATAGCAACTACAGCTTCTACATTGGCCATGACATAAGGCGCCGGGGGTGCTGGGGTGCGAGAGTATGTGTGAACGAGAGTGTGTGTTGAGGTAAAACCCCCCATTGGGTTCTGTAAAAACAGGAAGAGTTGGGGCTCTTTGAAGTTGAGGAGCGCAATCAGTGGTGGGAACGTTCTGGGGAGACACATGTAACAACGTCCCCTCAACGCTCCAGCCGTTCACGATTGACTCCCAATTCAACAGCTCTTCATTTCAATTGGAGTAACAGTCTAGACAGGGTCCATTCAAATGGATAAGACCTTAAAATTGGCAATCACTACAATGAAAGTCAGTATGTGATCTATCAACTTAATTAGAGAAATACTAGATGAGTTTGAGGTTCTAACCTTATATCTGAGACCGTCTTCAGGCACCATGTCCACCAGTAAGATGTACTTTGCATACGGCACCAATCCAGACAAGCTGATCTTGCAGTGTGGAAACATCCTCCTGTAATATAAGCATACAAAAGTACAGTTTATCTTAATGTCTATTCTAAGAATTAAGGTCTCACACAAACATTGAGGTCAGTTGATCCAAAACATGAGTCGGCAGATTACGTTTTAATGGAGTAACTTGGTTTTAATTGAAGAGTTTTGTATTAATTGAGGAACTTGGACGTACCTGCCAGGTTTGGTGATGATCATCTCAGTGCCGATCTCATGGAAGGATCTCCACAGATCCGGATCCTCTATAGTCATTCGGATGTTGCCTTGGTGGTAGGAATCACCGGCTCCAGCCATGGAAGGCGGAGGAGGGAGGCTGAAATTGTGCTTGAGGTCTGAGAAAAGACGAAATATTTGAGATGTTTTGTCAATGGCATCCCACGGAAAAAGTTTCCCAGTGAAAATGCAATCACCAAGTCCAAAAGCGAATTAACAATGAAGATAGAGTAAGAGTGAGAGCACTGTAGGTGAATTGAGCTTAAGACAAACACTCACCTCTGATAGCCTGCATTATTTAGGCTTCCAAAAGATCCAGAAGAAAAGGAGATAAATGAGCAATACTTAGAGGTTTCAGTTAAAACACAAGTTTTCCATAAGAACTTAAAGGGCTTGAGTTAAATCCAATGTTCGTTAAGTCCAAGGATGAAGGTCTTCAGTGCGTTGTGTCTGTCTGTTCCTTCTGCCACAGATGCAGAGGAGGCGTCCCACACTTTTAAGTGGGTTCTGGATGTGGGCGGGGCTTGAACCCCCATTCCCTGCCTTTGAAGTGACACGGTGATGAGTCAATGTCATGATCCTATTGGTTGATGTGCAGAATCAAAGAGAGTTAGCAGAGCCTTGATAGAGTCCCAACAGGAAGGGGACAAGCAGAGGAAACATGTCTTTATGAACTGCTAAAGGACTTTTAAACAAATACGTACAGGCCCAAAGAATACAGGATGGCAAATCAAGCACAAAACTCGCTTCATTAATCCAGCTAATGTGAGGAAGAGCAAAGACTTCACTTTCTAATTGACAGCATTGACCCCCTCACGCAAACATAATCTGACACACTCGGCACTCGTGTTTGCTAATTCACACACACATATCAGACACCTACAGACACCAGGTCCTGATTTTTACAACTGTGGTAAATAATTTAAAATGCAATTGTTGTCACTTGAGTTCTTCAGAACTTTCTTTGCTCTTCATATGTTCTAAGCCCAATCATTTTGATGGCCATGCTTTCACAACACATCTGCTGCGTCTTAAACCATGAAGAAAAAACAAAACCAACTTAACCTTCCTAAACTTTGGGTTTGGATTATGGTCTTTTGTCAATGGCAGTTTTGAGACAAATATTGACATACAGTTTTAAAAGTAAAGCTTCTTTGAAGCACCAAGAAACACTTTTCTCATTGATAACCATTATTTGCAGTTCTTGGAGTGGCTATATGGTTCTGTGGAGATTAAAATGTTCCAGATGAATAACAAATATATCATCAATTAAAATACAAAGTAAAGCGGTTCTCTAAAAAATTGTTTTTTGAGAACTGTGGAACTTCAAAATTTATGCCTTGGCATCATGCTTTAAAATCCTTTTTGGTACTGATTTCAGCCTTTTTTTTAGTAGATTGATTTTAAAGTATTAAAGTATTTTGAAGTGATGCCATAGAAGAACCATTTTGGATTCCCAAAAGAACAGTTCTTTAAAAAACTGTTTTTCTTAGTGTGAAGAACGTTTTAAGAACTTTTGTGCAATGGAAAGGTTCTATGAATATTAAAGCTTATGGTCATGAAACCATAGATGCCAATATGGAAAAGTTATTTGAAAACAAAAAAGTGTATGTTTAATGTTTAATGCTACAAAAACAAACTGTTTGAGTGAACCAATGTTCCAAATGAATCATGGAACATAAACTATATTATTTTGACCGAATCATGTCACTGATTGCCTCAGTGAAGGTGCAGATATAATCGTGACATAAAGCCATTATAGAGTTATGGCAGAGAGCAAACCCTGGGGTAAATCTACAGGTGAGCTTTACCTGAGAAGGAGCTTGTGTATGTGTGTGTGTGTGTGTTTGGTGGGAGGGAGGGTGTTGCGTATTCAGGGTGTCTAGACATGATCGTTCCTTGATGGTTAATCTCATTAGGAAGAAATGCTCTCTGAAGGACACAGGCTTTCTATTCATGCAGAGACACAGGCAGAGATACATAGAGAGGGACAGATAGATAGGGAACAGTCCCAGAAGAATTGATGCTACTTTAGTAGTTCACAGCCTGTTAGCACCACTGATCTGCAGTTTTCATGTAACATGAATAGAGAGAGTTTACTTGTATGAACGCCAGTCATTGTTATGCATCTGTGACTATGGACTGAAATGAGTGCTTGACTGACTCTGGTCACAAATGGAGGAACGTAAATTTGATCTAAATTTACGTTTAGATTTGATCGTAACGCAGATGTGTTTTTTTACGTTTAGATTTGATCAATGTTTTTTTCCTGTGTGTTTCTTTGGTTAAGTCAATAGAAAAAAGGGCTTAATTGATATTTTTATATCAATAATAGATAGAGGAAGTGATGGGGAAATTGGAGAAAGTAATGGCTTAAACATTATGCAGGCAAAGGTCCCAACAGAGACTTTATGGAAAACCTGTGATTCTTTCCAATTTAATTTTTCTTTTAAAAATTGAAGTTGTTAAATAAGAAAACTAATTAAATGAGTTAGAAATATTAAAGATTCTGCACAATTTCCAGGGAAATTTGTGACACTGATCATGTGGCTCAAGTACTGCTGCCATTACTGTAACATTGGGGCAAACCAAATAAGACATTTGGAAAGTTATCAGATGTTTTTTTCTAAGTAGGACCAAATATGATTCATAGTGGATTCCAATCCAAACTGGACCCAAATATCATACTTTAGGATTAATTCAAAAAAAGGTTTTATTTGCAATTCTGTACATATTCCTTTGGGATGTTTTAAAAAAGGAATTGAAAGATGAAATTGACCCGTTCTGATGATTTAACCCTCAGAAAACACAATCCACAGTTTGTTCTGTTTCTCCACCCTGGTTTAGAGCACTGTTAGCACAACTCTTTCTTATGCTAAACAACTCCAGCAAAACAGACTCCTAATCACCACCATTTCCTACATTTGCTGAGCTTTTGAGAACAAATACTGCCACACATAAAAAAAAACCAAAACGATTGCTATACTTGACGGCATGTTGTTGTATTGTTGATACAATTGTCTTTTCTTGCCGTTATTCATCTGAAAAATTGAAAAGTTTCATTTTTTTTGAACAGCTACAATTGATGAACATATTTATCCAAAAAGTCCAATGATATTACAATGGTTTCCTGGACATATACCAGGGTAAAATTGACCATAGCATGATATTATTTGCAGTACCTTGGAAAACCCATGTACATTTTATGGTGTGTGAATATGGTAATGATTTAGTGCAGTGATATATATCAAATTACCACGGCATTATCATCTCATACCTTCACTGAACCATGTAATAGAACAGTATGGCTGAATTATTATAATTATATTATAGATGCGATATAAATCAAGTCACATAATAATAATGCTCAGTTTCTTTCTGTTCATGAAAACATTTATAAATGAGTGATTAATGTATAATAAATGTGTTATAACACACTTTATCAGTACTCTAGCACAAAGTGCAGTCCTGTCCTCATCTTTAATGCATTTCTCCCTATTGATCAACAGCAAATGAACCTAAAGTGTGTCTGAACTGTTATTTTTAGTGGATATAATAAAGCAGATTAAAATGTTTGCTCTTGAATGGGCAGTTAAATCAGAGTTGCTTTTTTACGAGCTAAAAGCCCTCAATAGCCGTGAATGTATTGATTGAGAATATAAGGAAGTCTAAAAGGACTTGTACTCCGATTCCTCTATACCAAGTAAAAAAAAGGCCATCTAAAATCCTCACACCTCACGGCCACTCTGGAGATTAACATGGAGAGGCCTAGACCTGGAGAAAACAGCATCTTTCCATCATGAAGGTGTGATCCCAGGTTTCATTTCCTTCACCTGAAGCGGGTCAGTATGCTTCACACATGACGCGTGGCTCTCCTCACTCCGCTGAAGTTATACACACATTTCTGAGGGACATATCGTTCTCCTAGACCTAATCCACCAGTAGCACACTTATATTAGCACCCGTGACAATTAACATGTCGTTTTAGTGCAATTTTTACACTGGATTAGATATTATGGTTGGACCGGGGTGAAAATGACTTCTTATAGCCTTATAATAACTATTATAGAAGTCAAATAAAGTACAATTTCATTTCCAAGTCAAAATCACACTTTCACCCTTTACATTTACTTGGACTTCCGAAGTACAAAGTAATTTTTTGGCAGATTATCATAAATATTTCCCTTTTTTTTTGGGAGTTTACAAGATTACACTCCAGGTTGAATGTGAATAGCCACATCCATTTCAGTCTAAACTATTAAACTATAGTCATTTGTTCTTGTGAGGAAACACCTCATCTGTCACCACAACATAATCGTTGATCGAAATTAATATGTTCAAAGATGGATCAACTATCTATAAACAGCTATATTTAAATGTAAAACAACTAAATCAGTTGCATTTGCCATTTGATAAATGCAGGTACATGTTTCAGGACAGTGGATTCAGTTTAACATCTACAGTGTCTTACACTGGAAAAATGATTTTACAAAAAAGTTGTACAAAGATGTTTTACAGTTCAGTCTTTCTAGTGTTCTACGTTACTTGCCATTTCTTTGTAATTATTTGTGAAATTTACTAGCAACTTCTTTGTGAAAACTGTTTCAAAGTAAATACAACACTTTTTCTCAGTGTAGTAAGAATACATTGACTTTGAGAAAATTGTGATTAAAGAGTTGATTCTACACTATTACAAGAAAAGGATATAGAATCTTAAAGGTTCCGTCAGGCGCTTCATATTTAGAACCTTCCATCATAGGATCATTTTATGGATTAGTTTTTATCAATTTAGTTCTAATTTATTTTAAATTGTAATTACATTTTATGAATCAAGCAGCTCACAAACATACTTTATCTCTAGAAAAGAAAATGAAATAGCCCATTAAACATAAGAGTATTATGCAATTATTGAAGACATTTTTCCTCATATACAAACATTTTTGGAATAAAGGCTCTTTAAAATTGAGTCAAGAACTCTAAAGTTCTATATCGAACCCATTTAAACCTTTTTGAGAGTGTATTCGCAAATTTACACAAAAGCTATGAAAACTTGATCTGTACATTTTAAAAAGATATTTTGAAATGCCCCAAACGTTTAGGTCAGGATAGTGCCGGCAAAGCCAAGGTCACGGGTTTGATTTGCAGAGAACACACCGGAATAAAATGTATAGCTTTAGAGGCAATGCCAAACGCATTGATATAAACTCACTTGATCTGTTCGCACTCATGGGCTCACAACCACAGACTTAAGATGATACGTGTGTGGAAGGAAATGTGAAGGTGTTCATATATAGTTTTGATGTCCAAAGTTAATGAGTCACAGACGAGAAAAGAAACTATCCTTTGAGGCCCAAAAACTAGAGTTAGCTGAAAAAAAACGATGTTTTGTGTTATACAAAAATATAGTGGCTAATTCATATGAAATCAATTTTTAGGATTAGGATGGATCTTCAGGCCTGTTTTTTCCTAAAATCACTGGTTTTCATGTGTAGGAAGATGCATGTGTTCCTCAGGAGCTCCGGCTGATGTCGTGTGTGAAGCGCTAATGTCTTCTGCTGTCAGTCGTTGAATCGGACACCAGCCTCAGGCGCGTGACACGTGGACTCGCCAGCTTCTTAACACCTGCGAGTGCTTCTACGCTCTGAAATCACACACATTAAATGGGGTTCATTATGATAAGAACCGTTGAGCTAGGAATGGCGTTTCTCAAAGATTGTGCTAGGAGTCATTTCTGCATTACATGCTCTTTTTCCTCCACCCTTTACATCATTTGAAAGCCACGTGAGACTAGCTTTCGAGAATCCCATATGCAGACTTGAGGTCAAACTTTACCTCACGGACTTTCCCCTAACCCTCCGAATCTGTGAAATGCATCATAACATGATCCATATCCCCTTTGATCAGGTTAAAACATCATTAATGTGTAGCTGAAAACACATGGCTGCTCTGTAGAGGAAACGTACGTGTCGTATCTAAACGTTCCAGGAGGTTTCCTACTGTAGACCCCACAGGGATCAAGAGTGTCCCGCGGAGACTCCCGCTGGGACCGATGGCTTTGCTTTGGGACTCCAGCAGCTGATCTCTAACCAGTTTGGCTGCCGCTTTTTCCAGGACGGGGTGACAGTGACGAACTGGAGGAAGTGACAAAGTCATGGCCAAGACCGACACACTGCTCTTTTCTCAACTCTTTCCGATGCACGAGAAAGAGTTTCATCATGACGATAAATCCCAGGATTGCAACTTTCTCCGAGAGTGTTTCAATTCAAAAGAACAGGAAATGTTGACGAGAACAGACTTTTATCATGTCTTTAAACCTGGATCCATCATCCCGTATGGCAGACTGGAGTCAGGAGGTGTTAGCCATCGCCTCTGCCATTTGCTGCTTGTGTGTGTGTGTGTGTGTGTGTGTGTGTGGACGTATCGTCACTCAATAGTTTAACAGCTGCCAATACACAGGGTCTCTGTGCTGGGATCAGACGGCTGTGGGGTCTATAAAGAGCCCCCCCGCCATGACCCGACGAGAAATCTCACACCTTTCCCTGGCATTAACCATGCAATCTTCTCTTTTGATGCTCTAACTGGCCACTTTAAGAGCTCAGGTACGGGCCGTCCCGGGGGACGCTGGGGCACAGGAGTCCTGAGCGACACGTACACAGTGACACCAGTCAGCATGAACACTTTCAGAGCGGGCAGTAAAGCTAATAAAGAGTTAATCAATGCCACGAAAATACTACGCTCTTAAAAAATGCAGGGTGGTTTTAACCCAAATTTGGGACAAATATGGACGAACCCAGCCATTGGGTTACATTTTTAAATTACATTTTTTAACCCAACAGTTGGGTTTGTCTATATTTGGGTTAAAAGAGTGTAGTTTGAAGCATTTCCTTAAAATCAGAATAATTTTATAGCTAGTTAAAGATTTTAAGAAAGAAACAATTAGGAAAATGAATATTAAGGAGTTGTTTGGATTGAATTATGTCCCATTTTAATTAATCAATTTATGCATCTGACTTTTCTGGTCTGAAAAAATTTAAATGTTAAATTCCCCCTTCTTTCCAGGGTTTTCATGACTGTGGGAATGTAATATTTTAAAATGGTATGAATTTGCATTTAATAATTCAAGATCAAGGTCACAGGCTTAAATCATAGGGAACGCATGATAAAATGTAAATATCATCAGTCAGAAACATTAATGCAATACATCACAAACTATTCTTTAAAAATCCTTACAATTTCCATAGGCTTTATTATTTTATCATTCCAAAGGCCTCAATATCTGACCAAGTTCAAAGACCTATTATTTACTTTTATAGTATTTATTAATATTTAGAATAAGCTTTTATTTTTAAATTAATTTTATGTGCTTTTCACATTTTATTAGTTTGTTATTAAACATTTCTATATATAGCATTAATTTATTTTTATTTTAGTGCCCTCGACTTCCGCCATTTCAGTGCAACATGAACACTAAGCTTTTTTTCACCTAATATTTATATTTTAACTTTATTTCAATAAAAGAAAACGATTGTTAATATTTTTTGATTTTGTTAACACAAATTGATGTTATTACTGGCGTATTCCTCGTCACATGATCAACAGGTCAGAACAGTTATTGATTACATTTCAGCATTGGCTACAACAAACACCCTGAGGCCGCCTCTGATTGGCTCGTTCACCAAAGCCCGACGTCCTTCCAACCAATGACCCAACATCATTACCAGAACTACATATTGGCCTTAATTTAGATCAAAGTGCAATTATGACTCATAAGTATTGGGTCGGATGGAGGCCAACAGACGGACACAGGAGGCAAACAATCACCACCTACCCCCCAACATCCCCTAAAAAAAAGATCTGACACACATTTGGTCCCGTATGTAAGAAAACAAACCCTTGGCGTAGTGTGCCTGACAAAGGGAGGGAATGACACATTGGCAGCACTTCATAAGAAACCTCTGGCAGCTGCTAATGGGTCTTAATGGCCTTCCTCGAGTCTGAGGGCTTCACACCGGCCTTTGACATGGCCTGGCTAAAACACACGGGGTGGCCACCGGACCACTGTGAGGAGATGATGTCATCAGCTCCCAGAATGCACTTCACCTCCCTTCCGTTTCTTTGATCGCATCATGGAAGCTAATGTCAAAATGCGGAGAGATTTCACAGAAAGCACAATCATTTAGAGTAACTACAAACAGGGAAGCTGCAGTAAGGCACTGAAAAATGATTTGATTGAGAAGGACACGGACACGAATGCATCGCAATACTATTAATGTAGCAGTTATAATTTCAGCCCTTAAGGGGGCGATAGAGCGAACGGCAAACGTCTGCGCAATCACATTGTGCTATCATAAATATCAATGTTAACCCTGTGAAGAAGAAATAATAACAAAAAAAATCTGGTTTCGATTTCTTATGGTGTTTGTAATCTCAAAAAACAACAAAGATCAAGTAAAAATATTGTAAGTGTATTTTTGGTTTTGTGACATCATCAATGCAGCAAGTCAGAAATATCAATGTTCTCAGATAAAAAGCCTGAGGACAGTATAATTAATAAAGAAACTCCCAGACCACCTCGTCTTACATTCTCAACACAAGCATAGAGACAAAGCAGTCAAAACACAACAAACAAAATATTATTTTACAAAAAGGAAAAAATAGAAACATCTCTTTTTCAGTTTACAGGTAGTTTGGTCACACATGCTCAGTGCATCGAAACATTTCAAAGTCCTCCAAAGTCTTCACATGTTGAAAAATTCTGCACTCAAAAAAATACTGGTAGCTATTTATCCATCTACAAGTAGAAAACATTGGGTAAAAAACATTCCTCCGTCGAACCAAAAACTGCTCTGGCTGGAAACACTACCAGTGCCAGCCATGATCATACACACACACACACGTCATGAGAAAACTCAAATCTGACATGCTCTTAATGCTCGGAGATAATGCAGTGCTACTTCAATTTCAAACTAAATCCCACAGGGCAAGAGCCTGAACAACTGAGGTACGGCACTTTCCTTGGCTTAAAGGGACAGTTCACATAAAAAGTCAGTTTCTGTCTTCATTTTCTCACTATCATGCATTATAATGTTTGGCAGGATGTTCCCGCTGGTCTTTACCATACAATGAAAGTACAAGTTGGCCCCAAAAATGGCAAAAAGCACCATAAATATGGCCATTTCACGTCTTCTATAGCCAGATAGTTCACTGAAAACCCATTGTGAACACAAACGAGAGTCTGTTTCTCACACTGAAGTCTCGAATTAATTTAAAAATACTCCGTGTGAAAATATGGTCATATGAACTATTTTTAAAGGTGCTTTTTGTCATGTTTGAGTGTTGACAGCTCCTGCTCTCCATCCACTGTCATTGTATGAAACATTCTGCTGAATTTCTCCTTTTGTGTTCCACGAATGAAGGAAAGTCCTACAGGAGTGAGGCAAATGAAAAAAGGACTGTCATTTTTCTGTGAACTTTCCATTTAACCGTTCAAAGAATAATTTAAAAAGCCAAAAATAAGGGATCAGCACCATTTTTAGACATTTTCATCTCATAAAAAAAGGCTGTGACAGACATTTTGGCATAATCCTTGAACAAAAAAACAAAACAAACAAAATTCTACTCTTCTGTAGCTAGTTATATCACATTCATATTTTAATTGTGATATGAATAATAATGGTCACATCTTCTCAGTGCTGGTGACAAGACTGGCACAATTAACCCTTTCAGCCGATGTCTTTAATGATCCTCAAATGGAAATGTAATAAAACTACAAATGAAAACATGAAATCAGCTCAAAAATGTGAGACACTGACAGTAATACAACAGCGATGGAATTTTTGGTGTCTTAAAACGAACTTGATATTTTTGACCAATACAGTAATCTATAATAATTGAAGTGTAGAAGTGTATAGGGCTGAAGAAACGCAGATGTACGTGTAGGCAGCTCTGAGAGAAGTAGTCACAGCACACACACACACACATGCAGGAACACACACATGCGTTTCCACACGGCTGGAGAAAAAACACTTCTGACATTCCTTGTTTGGTTGCAATGCCACCGAAACGTGGTAGTGATATGAATCATGTTTATTTTGCACCAAACGTCAAGCAAAACCTACTTCCTGTTAAATCTGTAAACAATGTCGGGATGGATTTAATGCCCAAGAAACTCTTGAGTGAGTAAATTGCATTATACAAACTGCCAATATTACACCATCCATCCTGAAGTAGAATAGTTTTTCTCTGACTTTCCGTGATGTTGAAGGTTTTTGTAACCGCTGGAGTAAAAATGGCACTTTGCAGGATCGTACACAACGGAAAAACAACAGAAGAACATAGAAACCCAGTCCATGCTTAGCAGCAGAGGAGCAAAAACAACAGGACACGAGTGCCAGGGTAGGAAAAAGCCCTTTCGCTGAAAAACGTGCACACACACACACACACACACACACAGACGCGCGCACGCGATAGAAAACCAGACGAAGACGAAACCGCCACGAGGAGATTTGAGTCAGATGTCCATGTAGTCGTCTTCCTCATCGGACTCGCTGTCCTGGGACGACTCCTGACTCGACGTCTCCTGCACCTCTAGAGCCGGCTGAGCCAGAGTGTCCTTCTTCACGTTCGCTGCCGACTGAGAGGACAGGATCACATTCTGACGGGACAGAGAGAGAGAGAGCATCTCATGATCCGCAAGGGGACACTTAAAACACATTGAAAAAAGTGTCCAAATACTTTTTTGGGTCATTGTATCTGTGGATGTGTCAATACTAGGGGTGTAACAATATATCGTGTCAGAATATATCGTAATACAAAAACGCAACAGTATGTATCGTGGATAGTGACAATATATAGTGTATAGTTCACCCAAAATAAAAATTACTTTGAGTTTTATTGTCAGTACTACGCTAAACTACTATATATAATGTTAAATATAATGTTGAATAGAATGTATATTTGTGTGTCCTGATGTGTTACCAGTAAAAAGTGGCCTACATTATTTTAAATATATATAGTCAGTGACAGAGCGCAAGCATTCATCTAAAATAATTCAGTATTTTCAGCTTCAGAATCAGGAATATGTTTATTCTGGTGTCTCTATTGTCCTGTGTGTTGGGTTTCAGGACCAAGTCTATTCATTTACACATAATGTAAAAGCAAATTTAGCATTTTAATCAACTGTACATTTTTTGTTAACGTTTTATCATGTGTCTCGCAGTAATATTGTATCGTGATATGCATCGAATCGTGATATGAGGGTATCGCTACACCCCTAGTCAACACTGTAAAGAGCTCTTCTTGATGATACGGACCTTGAGCTTCTGCTTGGTCTCCTCAGAGATGCTCCCCTTGGGCGAGAGCAGGGTGGGTGTGGGGGGGGTGACCGTGATCTCGGGGGGGAATTTGGTGACTGTGGAGGGAATCAGCAGTTTGGGCATGTTGGGGGGGATTCTGGAGCGGATGCGACTCGGGTCGCTCTGCTTCCACTGCTCACTTTCTGGAGGAATCAACAAACATACAGATGTTACTTCTTAGTTTAAATGACTTTATTATTATCCTAAAAATGTGACCAACTGAAGTAGAGAATGAGTAAGAGTTATTGGCACTACTTGATCAAAAAAAGAGCTTCGCTACTGAAAAGCTATTTGATTCAGAAAACAGCGACGCTACCACCGCGCTACTGAGAAATGTAGTTAAACTAGTAGCGTCACTACTTGTAGCGACCGACGCTACTGCCCAACACTGAGGTTTACTAGCACTTAAATTTCATCTTACTAAGTTATTCCACTAAGTGTTCATCTTAAAATATTACTAACAATATAGAAGTTATTCTTAAGTTTATTTTAAATGATTTTAGAAAGCAGGACGTTTGTACAATAATAATAAAAGGCTTTTTAATTGCTTTTAAAAAATCGAAACCATCAATCAGACGACAGTTTTTTTCAGCCGTTTTGATCTTGTCGAAAATTTCGAGGTCTTAAAAACGTGCCTATCAAATATGATACAGCAAGCTTTCTAGGATTAATGAGCCCGAGCGTTTGAGCAGAGCGTAACGTCTCGACATGACAGTTTGCAGTGCTGGAGTGTGTGAATCTGCAGTACCTGTGCTGGTGTGAGTGGAGCAGGACGGCCACTCGTGTGTGTTGTGGATCTGAGAGACACTGGCCATCATCTTCATCTGCTGACACAAGTGAGACTCATGCTGACGGTACAGCAGACCCTCAGACGCTGGCTCTTCTCGCTCGTCTACACACACACACACACGCCGTCAGAGAACTTACACAATCAAAACTCTTCTGTGAGTTCTGCAGTAATGCATCAAGTGCATATATTTCCAATTTCACCTAAAAAACATAAAACTTTCACCTCGACACTCCATTATGGAAATAACTTTGATTGTACTCTCTGATTACACTGCAAAACAGACCTTTTTTTTACTAGTACAAATATCTAAAGATTCCTAAATCAAGATTTACTTCAGATGTAAAATGGCAAAATAAGTCGTCTTGTTTTCAGTGAAATTGATCAAAATGAAGTTTATGACTGAAACAAGAACAAATATCTGCCAAAGGGCTCAAAAAAAGCAACTTAATTTAGAAGTTTGGACGGATATTTGTTCTTGTTTTAAGCATAATACATTTTGTTACATTTTTCAAGACTTCATTTTACATTTGCGTCTCAAATAGATGTACCTTGATTTAATAAACTTGTTTAGATGTTTGTATTGGTAAACAGGACAAAAATACTGAGGAAGATATACATTTTCTGCATCTGAATTTAAGATTTTCTGCTCTGATTTAAGACCGTTTTAAGGACCTCATTTTTGTAAGGCCAATTAAGACTTTTTTTAAGACTCAACAATGCTGATGCATATCAACACTAAGACGATTTCGGCCTTTATTTTGCAGTGTTTATGGAGTATAACGTGTCTGAGATACAATGTTGCGATGGCTGTGAGAATGACAGCAGTGTTTACCAGACTCTGATCATCGCACCAGTAATCTCTAATAAACTGACAGATATAGCATGTCTGTGTGCATCTAAGTATGCTTATGTTTACTGCTGAGGTCTTTGATGAAAAAGAGTTTTGACAAACTTTAATACGACAGAAACTGGATTTTAAAGACAGCTGACCGGCTCAAACCCTAGTTTGTTGTAGAACATCATGCACTTTCAATTGGCCTCTCAAGGACACACACACACACACACAGTCGTATACATGCACGCTTAACACAATCATGTACTTGAGCATTCATCCTTGTTTCCTTAGCAACAGAGCATGAAACACAGAAACACATCAGCCTAACGACACGCACCAAACACAAGAGGAAGTGAGACAGCTGGCTCGATCAGTAATGAAACTTGTTGAGGTTAAAGCTGCATGTTGATCCTCAACAGGAAATGGTTATATAGAGTAAATCATAAACAGTTTGTATAATTTCATGAACAAACACGCCATCTTCTGGTCACATGTCTGTCAACTGAGTGCCAACCAAAGCAGAGCCCACTAAAAAAGGGTTTGTTTCAAATAATATACCACACTACTCATACTTCCTGTGATGCAGTGTACTGCGCATAGTCTGAAACTTTTCTGTATAATTACAATATCGCAGATGACCAACTACATTAGCCAAAACGTCAAGTATACAACACAGCGTACTTCATGGAATACTGTATCCCACAATGCAATTCGCTCAAATTAAACTTTCAAGTGTGATTTTTTTCTTTTTATTATTCTCATTATTTGTTGGGACTGCAAAATGAATATTTTACAAAATTGGAACAAAAAATGCAAAATAACCGTATTAACTCTTCAGTTCAAAAGTTTGGGGTTGGTTTTTTTCACGCTTTTAATAGAAGTTTCTTATGCTCACAAAGGCTGCATTTATTTGATCAAAAGTATACAGTAAAATATTGGCAATAGTCTGAAATATTACTTAAATTTAAAATGACCGTTTTCTATGTGAATATATCGTAAAATGTCATTTATTCCTGAGATCAAAGCTGAATTTTCAGCCTCATAACTCCAGTCTTCAGAGTCACATGATCATTTAGATATGCTGATTATACATATATTAACTGTAACTTTTGATTGTAATTTAATGAATACTTGCTGAATACGAGTATTAAAATGAAAAAAGTATTACATTATTTTAAATAAATCTTACAGACCCCAAACTTGTCTAGTGTTTCTCTGAAATTTTCCACTCAGTAAATTAAACATTATGCTGCAATATGGTTTTAAATGTTTATCGGTTCCATACACTATTTTTTTTAAATAACAGGATTTATATGAGCATATTCTGCACAGTATGCAGTGAACAGTATGCCATGTAGTATTCAAAGCATTATATACAGTAGGGGTTGCACAGACTAGTCGACTTTAATGCTCTGCTATGACGCTGTAAGCTTGATGTCGACTGGTCGCTGATCGCAATCTTTTACGCTCCGTTTCCAACAGTTAAGATAACAAATAAATGTATACACAGAGAGCGCTCCACAAGATACGTTTGATTATACCACCTGGAAGCTCAAAACTGATCAGGTGAATGCACATTTTAAACAGCCTATTGTACAGGTAAGATAATCGCCGTTTTAAACTAATGCGCTGCTGCATTGTAACACACACACACACACACACACACACACACACACACACACACACACACACACACACACACACACACACACACACACACACAGAAGCTCTCACATCACGTGCAGATCACGCACACACAGAAACATTCAAAAGCACAGAAATGTATTGTCAACACCATTCTGTGATGTATCAATAAAATAGCTTCGGAACTGAAAAGTTCTAGCACACATTTCATCGTAACTAAAACCCACAGCTTCACTATTAGCAGAGAGACGCTGCCAGAATTAATTCACACGCAATCACTCTCTCACTAATGCATTCATATAAATGTCACCTTTACTGTGCTACTTTATCTGTATCTGATTTAGAACGAGCAGAAATCTGTGGGAAATATAACGACCCAAAGACAAAAGAACTGAGAAGAATAAGCTGTCATGTAGGAGCGCTGTGTCGTATGCCACATCTGTGTTCGAGTCTCAGCTCGAGGTTCAGGCTTATTTGTTCATTACAAATAAGTTGTACAGTTGATTCTTTTATGCGTCTTGATTTCTGTTCTGCCTTATATTATAACACTGTTTAAATTAATACATTTTTAGCTAACTGTGATTTGTATATGTACATTTCGGAAATACATAACTAAGACAGTTACCTTATGATAACAGATCACTCTAAATTGTAATGTGACTCATGCATTTTCATGCAGCTGCTTTGAAACGATGTGTACAGATGAAAATGAGCATTTATGCTATAATCTGGCTAATTTACAGTCTCTACTCTAGTGTAAGACTGTTCATTAATGTGCACTGTCCCACAAAAATAAATAAATAAATAAAATATTGTGAAAAGCGCTATACAAATAACTGTGAATGTGAAATGAATGTGTCACTGCAAAGACTATTAGATACAGTACCTGTGTGGGGCAAAAAGGCCATGCTTGCTATTGGCTGGCTAGGCGTCTTGCGCTGCTGCGATTGGTCGGGTTGGCAGAAGATCTGTGATGGAGTGGTGTGTGTTTGTGTCTGGATGAAAAGTGGCCGAGGGGTCTTGCTCAGCTTGGCCTCCCCGTCCTGCGCTGAAGCTGGGTGTGTGTGTGTGTGTGTGTGTGTGTGGAGGCACGGCGTGGAGAATGATGCTGGGAAGAAGATGTCTCGCTGGTCTTTACTAAACTTGGGAGTGGTTGGCGCATCACTGGAGCTCTGTAAACAGACGGGACAGAAAAACAGTGCCATGAGTTGACGTGCTCAAAAAAAGAGAATAAAAGAAAAACAGTGCTCTTCCAATACTCCAATGGAGCCAAAGAAAAAGTGATAGAAGACGAGAACCAGTGAAACCACAGAGAAAGAGTGAAATAAGTTCTCTTTACTTCTCTGCATTCTTGGATCTGCCATACTCTGGATTCCTGGTCAAGTCATTACAAAGTAATATTTTTATTGCAGGATTAAAGGAGTTATATTACTACGGGCAACATGTAATTGTTAAATGTTTGATTAAAGAGAAAAGCAAGTAAGTTAAATCAATCTGGTTGTCATATTGATGTCACACGAGTGTCTATTTACAAAGTGATTTTGCAGTGTTGAGTATTGTATCCAATCACAGGTATTTGTGTTAAAAATAATGACCAATCAGAGGATTTTCTCAGCGAGTTAGAATCCAATCAGTATCGTTCAAAATACTGAATACGTTCGTTTAGTGCAAGTTTACTAAGTTTTACATGCATATAAATCCTGTCATTATAACAAACAAACCAGACACGATGTAAATAAAAGATTCATTGATTAAAACGGGAGTTTTCGCACTCAGTGAGTTTGCACTGAACGGACTGAGCTTCAGTGATTATAAATTCAGCGCTCTTTACTCGCTGCCTGTCTGTGTAATTTCATTCGCAATTTGAAGAAAAGTTTTTGTTTCATAAGGCTTTGTGACTTTTCCTACAAATATACTTCCCACTTCAGTACAAAAAGTGATAAAATAGATGAAAAATTTGTTATAATAGCTATTTGATGTTCTCTAATAATAAATTAAAACGAAAAAAGTGAGAAAAAACTATGTTAGGGAGTGGAAATGGCTAATGAGAAAAGTACTCTGCTGCCATCTACAGGTTATAGTGGTAATGCTGTCTCTTTTTTTATTTTAAAATGAATGTACCTGTATTTCACCAAGTGTTAGTTTTCCTATTGTGAACGTTTAATTTGACAAATTCAGACAATCTTTGAAGGATGAACAAAAAATATTTTTAGTCATCACATTAAAAACAACATTTCAAATGGATAATATTCAGACTTTTGAGCTTTAAATGCAGGAAAAAAGTTGTGTGAAGTACTTGAAAGCCCTTAATCCTTGTAAAAGTGGTCTATAACGGTCTAATTTGCTTTGGTTATGATCAAAACTAACACACACTTGTCGTCACATTGAGGGACTCAAATCTGATGACGTCATCAGAGTTCGTCTTTTGCCTTTACCTTGGCTTTTGGTGAAATGCCACCACTGATTCTCAGTCAATAACACAATTGTCATCATAAATAAGCATTACAAAGCAAATACAATTAAGCAAGCAGCACTTTAACTCTTAGAACAGGTATAACAGCAATATAGCTACTAAAACACCAATCAATGAGCAGGGAACACACTTATTGAGCAAATATCCATGCAACAAACTTAATCGTCCAATCAGCTGCATCTGTGAGGCCTACCTGCGATCTAGTGTTCGGTTTTGCCCTGCCAAAAACCCTTCATCAAGATGGACGATTCAGTAGACGCACAGCAGAAAAAGCATGTGAACAGGCAAACAAACTAAACAGCTCTGGGTCCTGCGTGTGTGTGCGTGTGTGTCTTTAGAGAGGCACTCAGGGACTAGCTCACCTCACGGCTCCACAAACAAACTACACGACATCAGAACCAGCTGTTGCCATAGCAACAGATCCAAACCGCAGCCAATAGCTGATCAAACGTCTATGCACTTTGCTCTCTCTCTCGCTCTCTCGAAAGAGTTGGACTGGTGCGGATCACGTCTTTTTGGTTTTGTGCACTAATGGTCAGTAAAAGCTTCCCGTAGGAAGGAAGGAAACTGCAGCTTATGATAAAAGAGAGAACTCGAGGTTGATTGCATATGTAAAACTAGGACAAAAGGCAACACTCCCAAGTTTCTAAGGTCCCTTCTTTACGCCTCTGAGATGATTTTGTAGATTTTATCTTATGTGGCAGGGTCAATTCTTAATTCAAAATATTGTGTAATTATTTTTACATATTCTGTGTAGTTTCTCACTGGGAAACAGCAATATAGCTACTAAAACACCAATCAATGAGCAGGAAACACACTTACAGGAAGTTACAGGTGGTTGCCAAGGTGTTGCTATGAAGTTTCTGAGTTTTTAAAAAAAAAAGCTGTTACATAGTAGTGATTTCCGAGTGGTTGTTAGATGGTTTCTTATTTGCCCAAGTCAAAAGAGCTCACACTCAAATCTCTGTGAAATCTCTATGACTTTAGTCCCTCCTTAAATGCAAAGCCATGGCCACACTAGCAAAACTTTGGGAAAAAACAAAAAACTTGAATCCGATGCAAAACGTGGGGAAATTTCCACAATAGACAACATTTCAGATAGCGTGGATTCCTAATGAGATACATCAATGACTAATATATATATATATATATATATATATATATATATATATATATATATATATATATATATATATTCATACAGACAAACTAACACATAGAATAACATTATAACTTCCAACACACTCAAATTCAGTTTAGTGTGATAGTGTAGACTAGGACTGTAATCTCCCAGTCGACTAATCGATTTATTGGTCGATACGTTCTGGCTCGACCAAAATTCTGATTGGTCGATTTTTTGCAGTGTTAATTTCATCAGGTGGAAAGCACTAATTGCTAATGGTGGTGTTTTCAGAACACCCCCCTTGTTTTCACTTTTTTTGGATTAGCCCAACCCACTGGAGACAGATTAAAGAAAGTAGAAACCTTGGTCTGGTGGTTTGCTGAATATTTATTTAATTGTGAGCGTTTAATTGAATTTTAATAGCTTTTAATAGATTGTTTCAAAGCAGCTTTTTACAGAGATAAACATAATTTAAGGTAACAGAGATACGTTTGGTTTTATAGGGGTTCTTGAATAATGTTTTTTCCAGCTAAAGTTAGTTTTGATTGATTCACTTCCGTCTAAATGATCATTTGTTATTAAATTAGACGCCGCTAAGACGACACCGTTCTCTCTAAACAGACTTTAAACGCCAACCTGTGATAGACACTGATGGCGTTCACATGCGCATTAATAATTGATTCTATAGTTATGTGCGTTTGAATATATGTGTGGAGGTTTGTAATTCCTTACAAACCATGCCTAAACAAACTACTTGTCTTGCCTATAAATTTTGATGCAGAATTTTATTTTATCACATAAATCACATATTCATTTTATCGAGGACATGCACAGAGTGGCTGAAATGATAATGTCTGTCAGTTATTATAACATATGACAAAAACAATTGTCTAAATGATGTTGCATATTCCTCAACAGTTCTTCTGCTGATATCACTAAGTTAGTTGACATAGTACTATTTTCGGAAATCATAGGCTATGATATTGCGCAGGTGCACGTGATGACATACTCTGTCGGCTCTGACAGCGTTGCATTTCAGTGCAAAATAATTAGATAAAAAACAATTTAATATACTGCAAATAGCCTACTAGTTTATGTTTATTTATAATTAATTTAGGTGGACAAGGCTACCAAGTACTGCGCAGCTAATTAATCTAATATTTTTTAATAAAAAATTACATATTGTAGCTTTAAAGCGTTATCGGCCATGAACCAAGCCAACAAGCTACGAGGTGAATCACAACACTACACAATTTGATTTGAAGCAAAGTAGTATTTGAAAATTATAGACAAAAAAACAAAAGGCACAAGACTGTGTACATAACAGCTTTAGTGAGGTAAAGAACTACAATCCCATGAACAGCATAATCTAATTAAAAACAATTTATAGAAATATAAAAAACTACAACAGCATTTTTGACAAAGTTGCCAGTCAGCGCCAGAATTTTTCGATCAAGTTCACAAAATTTTCATGGCCCCCAGAATATTTTGTTGTATAAATATCTGAACATGCACTATATCAAAAGAAAGAACAGACCCTCTGCTTTTAAACAAAAAACACTGTTTTATTCTAGTTTAATGCATTTTTTTTTATCAACACTTAAATGTTGGTAAGTTTTATAAAAAAGCAACATTGAGCGCATAACCGAGAAAATCACGTTTTTATAAAAGACTAGGCTAAATCCAGATGCGATTCAGAACGATGACCAAAACACATTAGACCGAGTCCATCAACACCCCTAAAGCTTCACAGTCCAATAACTCGTCCTGCATGGGTCAACATTTCATTCAGTAACGTTAGGCATTTTTCATTTATATGCCTTTTAATGTTTGATGATCGCATTATTTTACATATGTATCTATGCTATCGCTTATTTCTGCTGCTTCTTCGCCTGTTTTGATCTGGAGCTGCAGTACGCTTTCAGAATATGTGTAATAGCGCCCCCTACCGTATAACAGTGAAAACATAGAATCACGGAAAATTCAGTCAGTGGCGTGGCCGCGGGGATAAAGTTAAAAATGTTGATTATATATATATATATATATATATATATATATATATATATATATATATATATATATATATATATATATATATATATATATATATATATATATATACAGGTCCTTCTCAAAAAATTAGCATATTGTGATAAAGTTCATTATTTTCCATAATGTAATGATAAAAATTAAACTTTCATATATTTTAGATTCATTGCACACCAACTGAAATATTTCAGGTCTTTTATTGTTTTAATACTAATGATTTTGGCATACAGCTCATGAAAACCCAAAATTCCTATCTCAAAAAATTAGCATATTTCATCCGACCAATAAAATACGTGTTTTTAATACAAAAAAAGCCAACCTTCAAATAATTATGTTCAGTTATGCACTCAATAGTTGGTCGGGAATCCTTTTGCAGAAATGACTGCTTCAATGTGGCGTGGCATGGAGGCAATCAGCCTATGGCACTGCTGAGGTGTTATGGAGGCCCAGGATGCTTCGATAGCGGCCTTAAGCTCATCCAGAGTGTTGGGTCTTGCGTCTCTCAACTTTCTATTCACAATATCCCACAGATTCTCTATGGGGTTCTCTATCGCAATGCTTCATTGGAGTGGGCAGAGCTAAAGAGATATTTTGATTGTGGCGAGACTGATTGGTGGAATTTTCTGTGAAGCATCATGGGTAATGTACTTTTTCACCACAAATTCTGCTGTTTAACGGGATTATTTTAAGAATAAATTGAAAAAATGCTGGCTGACAGTTTCAGCAGAAGCAAATACCATCAATTAACCACCTCGTAGCTCACAGTCGGTCTTGTCTTTAATGGTTTACAAGTTTCCATACATTTAAAAAAAAAAAAATCCCAATAGGGAAAATTAACGAGATTTTACTTCCGGAACCCGACTGATGCACACTATTACACCAAACAGAGGCATCCATAACTTATATACGTCTTTATTTCCAAGCTGACTTAGTTTTTGAGGCTTGAGGTTTAGATTATACTATTAGAGAGAGTTTGGTTTCCTAAATGAGATGTAAGGTCTAGCCCACGGCACAGAGATTATTTACCAGAAAAACACAGTATCATCTCTCAACCACAATATCTGACCATTCGTCAACACGGTAACATGTATCGGTCCTCAACCTGCACGTTTTGACCACTAGAGGGCCAAATGGTCACACTAAACCAGAGGCTATTCTTGAACTGGTGCTAATGGAGAGAGGTGAAAAAAATGAAGGACAGAAGGTGTTTCATTTATCTGAGGGCTTCAGTTACACATGTGTAAAGTTATGATGCGTGAGCACTGGCACAATCCTGTAACCATGGAAACAATGTGTTATAACATAACCATGTGTTCGGCCTAGGGTTGCCACCTTTGTCTGATAAAAAAACCAGGACATATTGATGACCCGCACACACAGTGGCTCGTCGACGGGGGGAGTGGGGGTTGGTGCCAATGGCTTTAGGCAATGCTGTCTTACATGCGCTTCATGAGGCACACACGCGCAAGGTCTCTCGCTCTCTCCCTCTCTATCGTGCGCGCGCTGTTTGAACATACATATTCACGTAGACTTGTGAAAACCGGGACATATTCATCGTAGCCTTTAGAAAACCAGGACATATTCACATAGCCATTTGAAAACCGGGACATTCAGTGTCCCGGGAGAGTGTATACATTTCCCGGGACAGGTTGTTAAAAAAACGGGACAATCCCGGGAAAACCGGGACGGGTGGCAACCCTAGTTCGGCCATGTGCCCTTATGAGGGTGTGTGCTTAAATATGGGTTAACCTCTTAACATACTGTAAACAAAAGCGAATTAGACAACAAAGTGATATGCCAATGAGGCTTTGAGTCAGTTTTGATTTCATCAAACAGAAATGTGAGCGTGAACTGCAATTTGCATAAGAGGCTGAATTTCATAATTGCAAGTAAACAGACTGTTTTGTTGATAAAGCCAATGGCTGATACAGTAATTATGGTTCACTCAGAAACACGCAGCGGCCAGTTATCAGCCAGCTGGTAAGTATTACTTTCATATACTCACCAACACTCATTTTTTCCCACACTTTGCATTTAGCTAGCATTAATTTGTCCCGCCAAAAGATGGCGCCGCTAACACTTGCAGTGCTGTCAGAAGCTATATCATGAAATGCATGTATTTTAAAAGTAGGTCTATTTGAAAATACAGCACCCCCCAGCAATGTGAAAAAACACATTTTTAGAAAGAAAAAAAACATCCCGGAATAGTGACGCTTGCCTTATAATAAACATCACAAATTAAAATCATAGTTACCATGGTAAATGTTTGCAAGGGCCATTAGCATTCATATATTGTTGTTCACAGTGAGGTTTTTTATTGCCATGCACAGGATAAAACACTTTCACATGTACCTGTGGAAAAAAAGCCAGTCCTCGTATGCGAGTTTGCAATAGTGAAATATATTAGCTCTTCTGAACTCTAATAGCCCCAGAATGACTCAAACGACAACAAACAAAACCATTCATAACCCCTGAAAACAACAGCAGCTCGTCTGTAGCTTTAAATCCCACTCGTTTCACCTGCAGATGGAGAGAGAGAGCGAGAGACTCTTCATAGTGAGTGATCATTAGACCACACAAAGAGACAGAAACCCACTGACAGGAAGTTAATGAACTCCAAACATGTTATTTATTTATAACATGATAATGTCAGGTGTCTTTTTTTGCGTTATGAAGAGCTGTCTGCATGTTGTCAAAGTTATTTCCAATCAGCTGAACGTCCTCTTCCAGGACGAAGCTAAGGTGCAACTTTAACTCAACAATAGTGTGAAGTTCCCCCTCAGGAACAAAATTAGGGTCTTTAACTCGCTTTTTCTCCGGGAAAGCCAAAGATAATTGACGTTTTGCCATCTTCATTTGTTGCACCTTCAACCAAAACTAACCAAGCGTTGATAGTTTTACTGAGAACGGGTAGATTAAGGATACCGAGTCAGGGAGCAGTCGAACTACACAGCCATCGCTACCGGTGGGTCACGTGATCCGTGCACGATGTTCTTGAATGAATTGAACCCCAGTCTGTTATTGTTGGGACATCGACTTTGTATTTTCACTCCGATAAACATTATGATGAAAACGATGTCAGTCTCTCGCCTCTGGGCGATCCTTGGTAAATGAAAGTTGTGAAGGAGTCCGGACCTGACTTTCACCCAACCCCATGCTATATCAAACCTGTACGATTTTTGTTTTTTGTACACAAAAGGAGATGTTTAGCAGAATTTTCATGCAGCTCTTTTCCATACAATGTAAATGAATGAGGGCAGATGATGTGAAGCTACACAACTGATAAAAAGCACCACAGAAAGTCCACACAAATGCACTAAACTACAAGGCGACTGAGATAGGAGACATTCATTTATGACGTTTGGTTTGTCAAACATGTCTTGACAAGCCATATTTGAATATACACTACCCCATTAAGTGCCACCCCCCCCTCCAAAAAAAATCAGCAAATTAGACTCAAATGTCCTCAGACCTATCGTATGACTTCAGAATAATAAAGTGGGAAAGATGTACAGATTACTATTATGGTGCTTTTAGTCATTTTTGGAGCTCCATTCACTTTTATAGATTATTGTGCCAAAAATCTCATTTTGTTTTCCAGACAGAAAGTCATGTGAGTTTGGAACGACATGAGTGTGAGTAAATGACGACAGAATCGTGAGCTCCGGGGGAAAATCCCTGTAATAAATGTTCTGCAAGTCACTTCAGATAAAACTGTGAGCCAGATGACTAATGAGTAATCAGTAAATAATTGGATACAGAGAAAGCCTTTGCAAACACACACAGGTGAGTTATGATCGTACAGTGACTGATTGCATGACTGTGTCATGTTTCATTTGTCTGGAAGTCTTGAGCAGGTTTGGTGCTCTGCGGTACATAACACACACAGAAGCTTTTCTGATGAGCACCCCAACCCACTCTCTCTCTCTCTCTCTCTCTCTCTCTCTCTCTCTCTCTCTCTCTCTCTCTCTCTCACCAATGCATGAACCCACGCTTCCCACAGACAGTTCCTGTCTGACTGACTGCTTCAGAGAGCCGTGACTTCTGAGGAAAACAACAAAGAAAGAAGACCCGCTGAATAAACAAACCGCCTCTGCCTGAGGAAAGAGGACGAGTTCAACTTTACTCTTTACTAATGTTGTGAGCAGGGCACAATAGACAGACCGGCAGAGAGTAACCGTCCTCCACTTGTTTTGAGTTAGTGACTGAGAAATCTGACGTGAGAAAGTTAGTTCTCAGACCAATAATTCCTCTATTGAATTCTTAAAATTATATGTTTTCTGACTGGCATATCACAATGGTGTAATTATGATGTATATTAAACAGTTTTCAGCTCAATCCAACAGAGCTTTGTTATAATAAAAGCTAAATAAAAAAAATATATATATATATATAAAAATTTGGAAGTAAAACTATAAGGCGGGTGTCATGTTGGAACCATAATCACCATTTATATATACACTACCATTAAAAAGTTTGGGGTCAGTAAGAAAATTTTTTTTTTTGAAGAAATTAACACTTATTCAGCAAGGATGCATTAAATAAACCAAAATTGACATATTTTACAAAAGTTTTTGATTTCAAATCAGTTGTTCTTTTAAAATCTTTCAATTGATTAAAGAAAAAAAATGTATCTTTCCACAAAAATTATGAAGCAGCACAACTATTTTCAACATTGATAATAATAAGAAATGTTTCTTGAGCAGCAAATCAGAATATTAGAATGATTTCTGAAGGATCATGTGATTTTTAAATAGTAATAATATTTCACTATATCACTGTTTTTACTGTATTTTTGATCAAATAAATGCAGTCACAGTGAGCAGAAGAGACTTCTTTCAGAAACAAAGACACGCCTTACAGTTTTACTCCCAAACGGTTTATTTACAAGTATGTTTTAATATTTATTAAACCATATTTTTTGAGAAATATATGTGAAATACATTTTTAAACAGCGAGACACATGTCTCAGAATATCGGTGTCAGAGAATATGGAACTTTTTGAGAGATTCTGTAATTTGTGAACTAAAAAAAAGGTTATCTGGCTCTTAAATGTCATCGGCTCACTTCTCATTTTTTGTTTTTTATTCTGGAGCCCTGCGTTACATTTTTTGTTGTGGGATTCAGTGTTTGTCTTTCATCACGTACAATTCGCAAGCTCAAAACACAGACAATTATACTGTATTTCCTGCAGCGCAGTGGAGGAAAGAATTGGCGATAAAAGACAGATTCTGTCTGGGACAGGGCATTCAAATTGGAAAAATAGCCCTGACATTATCTAACAACATCATATCGATGCACATAAACAAAACAGCAGCGTTATATAGTGCGTCCCTCGCTGTGATGGAGTAATACACACCAATGGTGGACCAACATGATCGACCTGTCGCTTATCAGACAGAAAACAATGTAGTAATGGCGTATTAGAGCAAAGTAAGCCGCAGAGAAGATGAAGAGAGACAGCGATGTGAAATGAAAGCGGTTGAATCGGGGAGTGAGTTGAGTGGGTGAGAGATGGAGAGAGAGATGACACACACAGCAGGGACTCTTATATGTTTTGCCCAGACTAGTTTCAGTGCACTAATGAATGGCTAATGAAAAGAGAGAGAACGCTCCTCTTATACAGGAGCGAACGAGAGCTGGACGTCAGTGTGTGTGTCTCTCTATCAAACGCAGACAACATCGAGCCCTCTCACACACTCTGGCTGTGTTTGGCACGGCATACACTCATGAAACTGCCAAAATACCAGTTACACTATAGCTATTGTTACCAGTCAAACTGTGCTAACTTGACATTCACTAGTTCAAACGTTTGGGGTCGGTACGACTGTCATGTTTTTAAATGTCTCTCACCAACCTGCATTCATTTTATCTAAAATACAGTAAAAACTGAATTTGTGAAATGTTATTGTTTTTATAATAATACATTTAGAAATGTAATTTGTTCCTGTCAAGGCTAAGCTGAATATTCAGCAGCCATTACTCCATTATTATCATCAATGTTGAAAACAGTTGTGTGGCTTAATATTTTGAGCAAAAAATGCTACATTGTTTTTCAGGGTTCTTTGATGAATACAATGTTTAAAGGAACAGCATTTGTTTAAAATCTTTTGTAACATTATAAATGTCCTAACTGACTTTGATCAATTCAATGCAACCTTGCTGAATAAAAAAAGTATTCAATTCTTTAAAGAAATGTTACTGACCTCAAACCTTTTATTCGTATCCTGCAGAGCAGTGACCAGAAATGAAATGCAGTAAACACTTAACAGTGTGATGAATGAACTTGAAGAATTAAGCAATATTTTAACATCTTTTTGAGACTAATTAGAAGATTTAGAAAATCTTTTATTAAAAAATGAAATGTCCTCAGAAAGAATTAAAACTGAAAGATTTACTTCAACAAATCTATTATTAACCAACAGATGTGGATGAGGAAAAGTTTGATTTTAAAGTATATTAATACATAGATTAATTTGTATATTAAAATATAACATTATGAAGAATAAATTAAACATTTAATTTAATGTATCAAAACATTCATATAATAATAAAAATATACAATTAACATTAACATTATATAAATACAAAGGCTAATAAATAAAAAAAGTGTCCATAATTTAATGTTTTGTCTCAAGAATAGTCATTTTTAGTGCATCCCTTCAAACTGTCAACAATGACGCGTTCTACTATAAGACTGTTTAATTTGCATAATGCATACAGTTGTGTAAGCCATTTTTAAAAAAAAATAGTAGATAGAATTTAGTATGTAGTGAGTATGTAGTAATCAGTATGTTAATAATCCTGTGTCTCTCTCTCTCTTTGTGCTGCCCAACAAAAGTTTTCATTATTTGAACAGCGAGAGGAATTGAGGGATTCTAGCAAACAGTGCATAATTAATGCATCTAATAAATGGCTCAGAAAGACCGAGATGTGTGTGTGTGTGGGAGAGGAGAGAAAGAGAAGCAGAAATGGGTAACACTATATCCAAATGTGAAAACATCCAGCGAGTCTCCTGCGTTTCCAATGGAGTGAGCAGAGGAGAGAAAATTGGATTTGCATTCCAGAGGGAAAAGCAGGAGTGTGTGTTATTTCCTGGAGTGAGACAGAGAGAGTGTGTGTCCTACCTGTCTTTGTGCCGACGTTGCCATTTGAATCTGGCAGAACTTCACAGCTTGATCCAGAGCTACATCCTCATCCACCTTCAGACACAGAAATATGAGAAACAACATGAACATTATCATTCATCACAACCATATGAAAACAGAGTTTACTTGAAGCTTTGCGATGCTGTATCATGTCATGTTTACCATCATTCGCATTTTACAAACCATCGACACTTTTGTTGAACTCTGAAACATAATTTGCATACTCTGAATTTTATATACAGGTGAAACTCGAAAAATTAGAATAACATGAAAAAGTTATAATTTTGATGATTATGGCTTGTGAAAACGCCAAATTCAAAATCTCAAAAAATTAGAATATTACATGAAATCAATAAAAAAAGGATTTTAAATACAGAAATGTCAGCCCTCTGAAAAGTATAATCATGCATATAGTTATAAATACTAAATATATTAGTATCACCTTTTAATCTGAATTACTGAAATACATGAAGTTTTGCATGATATTCTAATTTTTCAAGTATCACTTGTAAAGTTGAGTGTTGTAATGTAAAAGACATTGATACATTTCTATCATTTTATTATAGTCAGTTTTAACTTTACACTTTCTTTGTTCTTCAGGAATGTGCAAAAGAATAGTTTATACTGTCATATAAACACCAAAGGTGCACAATTATAGGCATCGGCATAGAAATGAATCATTGCGGAGTCTGATGAAATAGTTCAGAGAAGAATGATCTTGTCATCTTGTAATTATGGTACTTCAGTCACACTATGAATAAAAGAGTTTCAGAACATAAGAGTGGAAATACAATAAAAACAGGAACTTTGTTGCTCTTTTGAAAAAAAAAACTTAAAAAAACACGTACACAACACAAAACTCCTACTCCAGCACTTTAACATGTGACTGCCCACATTCACAAATAACCGTACGCTCAGTATCCTGACAGAGGTGTTGTTACTCACGTCATGTGCTCAGTGTGTGTAGTGAAGCATTCAGCGAGGTCATTCACGATAAAAGAGTCTGAAAATGTACAGTTCAGGTACAACTCGTTTTGGTGCATGTGACGCTCCATTATAGGGCTTATTTCACCCATGTTTCCAAACACAAATGAAGATATTTTGGTAACACTTTACAAAAAAGGTTTCAGTAGTTAACATTAGTTAACTACAGGAGTTGACATGAACAACATTTATATGGCATTTAATAATCTTAGTGATCTAAACATTTACTTATATGTTTTTAAAATCAAAAGTTGTGTCTGTTAACATTACTTAATGCACTGTTAACTAACATGACAATTTCGATCACCTGACATTAACAAAGCATTAATAAATGCTGCAAAAATATATTGCTCATTATTAAGTCATGTTAACTAATGCACTTACTAATTGTAAGAACCAATTTAAGTCTTTAAGACCAAAATTATACCCAGGTTAATATGCTTTCAATTTGTATTATTATTCTCCTCATCTTAATCCTGTTTTATGTGCGGTGCCCTACTATTTAAGAATTTACTTGAAGTTATCCTGTACAGAGTTTACTTAAAGTTTTCCTTATATAAGAATTACTTGTTATTAAAAGTTATCCTTGTATATTTTACTCGAGGTTTTCTTTGTATAATTTACTTGAAGTTCGCTTTAAAGCCACTCCTCCATATATGTTCATACAAGTATATGCTGTTTTAATGTTAATAAATGAGACCGTATTGTAAAGTGTTACTGATATTTTAATGAAACCTGAGATTTCTGTCCCTGCATTGAAAGTCCACTCCACCAAAATGTTGACACTTCAAGCTCATAAAGTAATAATAAATAAACTAAAATAAACTCTTTTTTTATTTTGTCTTCAACTATTGCGATAGTATCATATCGTGAGTTCAGTAGGCTACATCCTTTTCACCCCTACTATCAGCAAATACTAATACTTGATACCTTAAACGCTAAAAAAAGAGCTCGACTCACTCTAAAAAAAAAAAGTGTAAAAGATAATTTCATTGAATTTTGAGAGCAAAAATTAAGCCAACCCAGACCGTCCTCCAGAAAACGAACACTCACTAGCCAGTGTGTGTGTGTGTGTGTGTGTGTGTGTGTGTGTGTGTGTGTGTGTGTGTGTGTGTGTGTGTGTGTGTGTGTGTGTGTGTGTGTGTGTGTGTGTGTGAGAAAGCTGCCAGAAAAGCTCTCAGAAATCAGTTGATGATTTCTGGCAGAAGCGACCGACGCTAATGAAGGACCATAATCAGACCATCTACAAATATGTAATAAAAGTCAGTGTACACACACACACAAACACGGGCCGAGGTCCCGAGAGCAGTGTTTCCCCTACCATTGTTTTGGGGGGGCGCCCCGCCCCCCCAAAACGACCCCCCGCCCCCCCTAAAATGCTGACGAAATCCAGTCATAAAAAAGGAATTTAGTGTATAACGCGGAATTTCACGGAATTTGTAAATTTGAGGAAAAAATAGAAAGCAGTTCAGTACACTTGAAATCAAATCGCGATGTAGACTAGTGTGTGAATATTAAAACACAAAGACTATTTAAATACGAATCCTGCATGTTCTGTGTGAATGAATGGTGCCGCCGACGCGCAGTTTCATTTACCACACACACACACACACACACACACACACACTGAAGCACGTATGACGCTTGCGCTATTTTTTGGCCTATATGAAGACACAAACGCATGAACTTCCTCTCCAGGCTCTAGATCCACTCTGAAAGTCACTTCGTAATAGGGTTGGGAACCGAGAAAAGGTTCTTATGCAGAACCGGTAGTGCTAGTGTTTTTGGTTCTGATGCGATGTGTGGACGAAGTGCTGGGAGCTTATCCTTTAATAGCGACGTCTCACCACATAAATATTAAAATTGTAATGAATGCACTGTCCCTCGCGCTATTCGTATAACAAGTTAAAAAAAATTGCGTCAGATATCAACGCAGAGAGAGAGAATAAGACAGTAGAGCTGCACCATTAATCTTTAAACGATCTCGATTCAAACACCCACGCGATCTTATTCCTAAATGACAAAAACTTCACACCGGGACATTCAAATCTGTTGCGCTGTCGCTGACATGAAACATCTAACGTTAGCTTTACTTTCTGTCTTTTCAACAACACAGTATCGATATTTCTGTGTTAAAAATATTCAAATGATCACAGAAGTACTGAGATAAAAGTTTATAGTTCGAGAATAAACACTGATGTTAAAACAGTTAATCACCTTTTGAAAGTCGCTTCAAATAACGAAAATTCGCTTCAGAATTTACAAAATGTATATAATGAGCGATTACATCATGAATGCCTTTTTTCAAAACGTGTTTTTGTCTTATCCTGAATCACTACGGTAAGGCTGTAATAAGCGTTTAGACTCAGACTACTTTACACTGGTCGGTTCGGCACTGCTGCGGAGTAGCCCAGTGCCTGCGTGACTCACTCGCGTCATTGACATAAACATAGAGAAGTAGCTCCGGCTACAATGTTCTTCCGCAAGACGCATGCATTTCTGTTTATTAACTGCTAGAGCACTTTAATCCAGTAAGGAAACAAGTGAAGTTTCACAGAAATCAATCATTCAAACCGATTTAAAAAATATTATGTTTCACCTGTCTGGATCTTACATGTGTGTTCAAGCATATTCTACCCCTTCTGAGAGGGTATTCCACTGCTGGATATACAATAAGATATAGGAGAGGTCCCAAATTATCCTTGAGAATGCAACATTTTTTATTTTCCTTCAGAAAAAAATATTGCTAAATAATATGTTGCATTTGTTGACATTGCCAGTCTGTTAAACTCATTTGACAAGTAGGGCCTATCAGAAATAAAACACAAAAAGGATTGTGTATTTTCCCCGTACTACTATTTGTATTAGTTTTAATAATTTTTATTGAATGGGAACCGGAACCGGAATCGTTTGGCGGAACCGGAATCGGAACCGAAAAATTTCTTACGATTCCCAACCATAGACTGTATGTTCCCAACCCTACTTCGTGATCATTTAACCGCTTCATTTGAGAACAACTATCATCATGACATAAACACACAGAAACTCAAAAGGTCTTCACGGCAACCCGTCAAAATAAAAGTTCGGTTTAACTTGACAGAAATATATTACTGTTGTACATTAGAATTTAGATATGTCCCAATGTAATAATACACTAACACTAATCCAAATAAATTATCATCAAAACTGAAATTTTTAAGGAATAATCCATGTTTTAATTTTAACAGTAAAGCTCATTGTGCAGCAAGTTATTTGACAAAAAGTTTATTTAATTTCACATGATTAAAATTGATGATAAATGATACAATTTTTGTTTTATGTCTTCATTTTATTACCAGAAAAAACACAACACAGAATTAGTGTTAGTGTGAATTAGCGCAGAATTAATTAGTGTGACATTTTTTTCATATATTTTAAAAAAAAGTATTGTTTAATGATTCATAATACATGATTTCAATTAATTAGACATGCTTTTTGATTGCAAAAAAATTACACCACGTATCCGTAACACGCCCGCTCCGCAACACTAGCAGTACCCCCCCCCCCCCCCCCCCCCCCCTAAAAAAGAATCCTAGGGGAAACACTGCGAGAGGATGCAGAAGGAACAAATAATCTGTACCACAGCTATGATACGCCAAAATGTGCAGATGGCGTTATGGTGTCCTGAAAATGAACAAGTCAAAACAAAGTTCTGTCTGTATGAAACACCAAGAACTTACACAAACAAAGTTAATATTCTAGTTCAGAGTAGTATAAACAAAACCAACCAGCAGAACGCTTCAGGAGACTTGTAATATAGCACACAAGTCACATGGAGTAGTTTTTTCTCATCACTTTCATGGAAAAGGGCTCTGAACCGGTTCAAGGAACGAAACAAACAAAAAGTAAATCAAATTTATTCATATTGAACAGAAGCGCTTATTTGAAATGACAATTAACCAGTTAATAAAGTTATTTTATTGCTCTGTTTAATATTTTAATTTCGGGAGTCAACCACTCGAATGAATGAATTAAAATAGTACGGCTTATGCTAATGTGACGTCAACGCGTCCAACGCAAGTGAAATGCCGACGCTCAGTTGTGAACTCATCATAGGTAAGTCACTGGCGTTAGCTTCTGGATGTCAGGAGTTTTTCCCGAGGATATGTCACCAACCGTTTTAGTATGGCAGGTAAGTTTTCAAACCAGCGAAAATTGTAGTGTTAGTGTAGAACCGCTACTATGCAATGTTATATATGCTCAGACACTTGTGTGTGTCATTATATTATTGCCATTTTCCCAAAGTGACCCAAAGTTTTCCCAAAGTGCCATTTTCCCAAAGTTCAGATCAGCATTACGTTTCAATCAACTTACAGGTTACAAAGTTTATTGTAGCTATGTGGACGCTCAGTTTTTCCTGTCGTTTAATGCATTTGTACGGTGTCCCACTAGTGCACAACACAACGCAATTTAAAAAGCAAACATAAGTTCACAACACAACGAATTAAACCACAACACAATTGAAAATGTACAACACAAAGAAACAAAGCCGCAACACAACGGAAATACTCCCGAACCACGATAAATTTAGTTTTCCTTGCCATTGTTCTATAGAGTCGGCAGTCTTAATATACACCACGATTAGTTTTAACAGTATGTAGCCATTGTATATCGACATAAAATATACTTTAAAATCACCTACATGAATTATAGCTGTGTATTTATACTCGAGAATGCTTTGACGCGCTACCACAGCGCATGATCCCTAAGGGAACGTCTGGCAATTCCACCAAGTGGTTAAAACGCATAATTTATTATAATATAATTTGATCAATAAAAATAAAAGCCAGTTGGTGAATTGCAGAATTACAGGACGGTATTGGCACAGTTTCACCAGTACTAAGTCAGTCTGGTCACTACTAACCACAAGCTTTGGGACATTACAGTAGGCCTAATGTTTTTATAAAAAAAAAAAATTGTGTACTGTGCATACAGGGAGCTATTTGCACAGTTTCACCTGTTTTAAGTCAGTCCGGTTCATAGGAACTACAACCTTTGAAACATGATTAAAAAAGGGGGGGGGGGGGGGACGTATTACATTACAGAAATTTCCTACAAATTATTGTTTACTGTAAATACATGAAGGGAGGTATTGTAAAAAAAAGTCACCTGTAGTAAATCAGTCTACTACCAATACAATCAAGCTTTGGATTTTGAACATGTCTGTTTTTAAATATATAATTTGTATTAATTAAAATGACTTTTAACGTTTTAACAACTTGAAGGAATTGGCAGACGTTCCCTTAGGGAGGCGCTGTGGTAGTAGCGCGCCAAAGCATTCTAGAGTATAAATATGCAGCTATAATGCACGTAGGTGATTTGAATTAATAAATGTCGATAAACAATGGTTAGCTACAATGTTGAAACTAATCGTGGTGTTGATATATTTTCAGACTGCTGACTCTATAGAACAGTGGCAAGGAAAACTAACTTTACCGCGCACCAAGAGCCCTCTAGTGGTCGGGAGCATTTCCGTTGTGTTGCGGCTATATTTCGTTGTGTTGTGAACTTATGTTTGCTTTTTAAATTTCGTTGTGTTGTGCACTACTGGGCCACCATACATTTGGCGAGTTAAAAAAGATGAAACATGACCAGATGGCAAATACCAGACTGCTTCCCTTCTCCTCAAATACATAAAACATTAGTCTTTACAAAAAATGAAAACGCTGTACTTATTCAAAGAACCAGCTCTTTTATTTACTCTTGCACTGTAAACAAGCTGAGGCAGTCTCCAAAATATGTGCATATTGAAGCGGGTGGAGCTTCTCGAGGTTCAACTGAGAGTTTGAGGAGGTTTTACTTATAAGCTCTTAGTGTAAAGTTCAATTCAAGCTCTGGTAGAACGTATCAGGCAAATAAATAGACAAAATTCTGGCTAATAATGTTATTTTTGTGTAATCAAACTGCTTTCAGAACTGTAATGATACAGGAAGGAACACATGAACAGAAATATTAAAGTCCCTCTGTGGTGAATTTTGGTGTTTATATGTCTATGTGTTGTTTTCAATATGCTTTAAGACAAACCATGTGTAAATTCATAAGTCGACAGCATTGCTGAGTATTTTCTCTTTAAAACTGCAGTGAACCAAAGACAGTCCCAAAAACACTGTTTGAAATCGTAACCTCGTAACCAATCAGGTCAACGTGTGATCGTCAACGAGTGGATCTTTGAGTGAGTGAGTGGAGGCGGGGCTCATTTGCATATTCATAGAACCGTGTATACTAAATGAGGCAAGGGTGTAGAGTTACATTCAAGATATTATCAAGGCATGAAGAATTTTTTTTCAAGGAAAAAACTATGTAATTTTGGTGATCAAAGATAAAATTAACTACAGGGTCTATAAAAATGTGCATTTTGTGTTCCACCGAGTCAAACAGGTTTGAAACAACATGACTGAGTAAATGAAGACTGAAGTTCTATTTTTCGGTTAGCTATGCCTTTAAAACATGGTAAACAGGCTGATTAGGCAAGTTCTGAAGCTCTTATTGATTTGTTGGATCCTCCAAAACTTGACACACAGAGGCTGATGGGTTATAGAACAAAATGACCTAAAAAGCTCTCTCACTGGAGTGCTTGTGGTCATGGCAACCGGAGGAGCAGGCTGAGATTGGGCATCTCTGGTGTCTGTTTCATATCATATAGTTGGAGCACGGTGCTCTCTTTAAACAGTGTGTGGGAGAGAGAAAGAGACAGAGACTATGACACCTTCACTAATCCTAACCATTACAACACGATCTACCTTTAAGATATAATAAATAATCTCATTTCTGTGTCTGAACGCTCAGGAAGATAACTCAGGGTGGTTGTAGGCAGTGTTGGGGTAACTCATTACAAGTAATCAGATTACTTTTTCAAGTAACTAGTAAAGTAACGCATCATGTTTTCAATTTACAACAAAATATCTAAGTTACCTTTTCAAATTAGTAACGCTAGTTACTTTTTCACATTTATTGACTGACAGCTCTCCTGTCCCCATCTTGAGAGAAATAAAGTGAGGTGTTGTGTGCACTGTGTAAACATGGTGGTTATTTTAGTTCTAGACTAAATGTGAATATGCATTTATTCATCTCACTTGCACGAAAACAATCAGCAATAAAACAGTAAAATGCAATATCAGAATTTTATCAGAAACTATATCAAATTACACAAATATACTTCATGTATTTAATCTCACTTTATTAACCAATGTCTTTGCTGCGGACCTTCAACGATCTAATTCAACCATACTAATAAGAGAAATGACTTTAGATTAGATTTAGAAATAAGAGTGTTGAACTTCTTCTGTATTGTTCTTTAATCCAGAATGGCAGCAGAGCTGTGAGGTTTGTTTGAGCGGCGCCCTCTACTGTACAGGAGTCAATATGTATTTCCTTCAGCCAGAGGTTTATTCATTTCACTTTTGGTGTGAAAGGGTCTTAACACTTGCCAAAAATATAACTTTTTTTATGTTATTAAAAAACAAACAAGCAAGCCCAGCCCAGGTGAGGAAAAGTAACTCAAAAGTAATGTAAAGCATCACTTTTCAAAAAAAGTAACTAAGTAATGCTATTAGTTACTTTTTTGGGAGTAATGCAAAATTGTAATGCATTACTTTTTAAAGTAACTTTCCCCAACACTGGTCGTAGGAGACTTGAACCCTGACACCAAATGCCCAGTTAGCATGCTCGCTAATGCTAACGTTAATCTACTCCATAAACCATTTCTAAAACTCACTTCAAGTTGTCCTACACTCAATTTAGCAGTGTGTGGAGTCATACGTGTTGTTTTCGTGCAGGTTTAGGGCTGGTATGTGTGTGTGTATGCGAGTTGACTATTAGGACTTGTTTCTCCGGTTGGTGTGGTGTGAGATTTCAGGCGTGTGACTCAAAAACACTGCACACAACCAGTCAGATGCACAAGACTACATTCTCAGTAACCGCACACTCCACACAGAGTTTGAGCAGTTAAAAACAACATCTGATGATGAAGCCTGACGTGTCCAGGGTTACTCATTCTTTATTTTTCCCACATTTTACAATAATTAATAATAATAATCATCATATGTAAGCACTATTTCTATATGTAGGCAATTTTTTTAGAATAGGTTCAGAAGTTAGTAAAGTGTGTCCAAACTTTTATAGCAAGACTAGTTATGCACTGGAATCATTTTTTTTTACCGAAACACCAAAACCAAAATGTATTTAACAATCGATTAATGAAACACTTTTAGTTAACATGCCGAACTACAGAGGTCACCCCACGTTAAAGATGGACATTTATTTTTTATTTCATTATAAAACTGATAGAATTTAGTGGTTTTGTTCACGCATCAACTGAAAACAGCACAGACTAGATTTTGCTTCATCAAATTGAGGATGAATTTAAAACGGGAAACTGATAGTCAACCCAGACCGTGCGTCTACACAGTTGACATGTTTACCTGATGCTAGTACACGTTCTGTGCAGGAAATAGACACTTACACGCTGAAAAATACATCATCGGAGAAGCACTAATTAAAACGTCACCATTTCAGTCAATGATTTCGCGACAAACTGAAATTTCATTATGAATAATATCATTATGCATCACTACATACTATGTCATAATTGCATCTATGCAGCGGTTGACTGGTCATCAATCTGAAACACGTTTTTTCTGCTCCAAATGTGCGATTTGCAACCACTTTTGTTTTACTCTGGCCGGACTCTGTTCCCGGAGTTGCACACAAACTGCATTGCGATCATTTCCCCCAGAATTTTTTTTTGTGTATGTAAAATTTAGTAGAATGTAAAAAGGATGTTTACACAGTTTTGTGCAGGTATTTTTTATGTAGCATTAATTTACTAAGCTAAAATCAAACCATTTTGTTTTTTTGCTTTAAATCTTGAAATTATACAATACAAATAAATGTATGCAACGTGTGTAACATCTTTGTTTGAATTGTGATTTAAAAGCAGTGGTTGCCTCAAACAAAAAAAAATCTTTAAGTTAATTTAAGGCCAGTCTGGCCTGCCATAGAGCAAATAAAAAATTAAAAATGACTTAAGGTTTTTTTTCTGTGTGTAAAAAAAAACTGGTATTGGAATCTATGGAAGCTTTTTTCCATCATGGAATAAACAATTTAAAAGATAATTGTGACATTATTTAATAATTCAGATATTTTTTCTCTCGTAATTGCGGGTTATAAAGTCAGAATTACGAGATATAAACACGCAATTATGCGAGAAAAAAAAGCCAATACTGCAGATATAAACTCAGTTAGAAAGTAGAAAGTGTGTCGTATTTACCTTTTTCATTTTTTATTCGGTGGCGAAACAAGCTCCTATAGGAATCGGCCCATCAGCACAGACTCCTTAAGGTCTGTTCACATAAGAGAAATCCCCTCATTTCAATAGCAATCCACCAGATTTGGAGTTTTTTGTGGGTGAAATATTTCCACACGCAGATTTCACAACATTTTCACGCAAATTTGCCTCAATGACCAACAGAAAGCTGCTTGATTCTGTGAGATTTCAGTGAGCTGAGCTTCATACATCACTACGCTATTGGCAAAGGACAATGGACCTTTTTAGCAGACAAAATTCTGACGAAATGTTGCTAGTGTGACCGCACCTTGCTCGCAATTGTTAGCTTTTAGCTATATTCATCGCTTTAAAAGGTTTTCTACAACTGAAAAGGTCAAAAGAGAACAGTCACAAACTCCTCTTCTTCTTAAGTGCGAAATGTTGTGGGTAATATTAGTCCAAAAGAACAAATGGATGCATATTTTGGAAAATTCCACCTGTGTATCCAGGCACTTTTGTAATAATACTTTCAGGGCCTGAATTTCAGCATGGGATTGCAGGTATTGTACATAATTTTACTCTTTCCTGCAAATTCAGCGCTTATAATGCATTCATTCACTAGCAATGTTGGTTGAATGAGTAAATTAATCTACACAGATGAACAGATCAAATCTATAAATTGAAACATGTCGGTCAGGCTGCAATTTCAGGTCCTGCCCTTCTATGATTTGGGACACACTAATCCAAAACATGCATTAATACTTCATAGTACGAAAAGCATTTAAATCAGGATGCATCCTTATTCTTTCTTTAGCAATTGCATAGAACACAAAATGATGATTGAATCTGAATACATGGCTCAAGATTACTAGAGAAAGCTGTGGTAGAACTGGAGGTTTATGGTTCATGGTTAATCTCAGCCTTAATCCAGGACTTCCTGGAGCTTAACTGGATGTTTATGTTGTCGATTTAGTATGGGAAAACCTTTATGACACATGATCAACATGACGTGAATTGACATCCAGAGTTACAAATGGGACAAATGAACCAAAAATGTGGAAATGTTTCTGAAGGTTTTCTGCATGCAATGCATTCTGGTGGGTTAGATGATGCTAGATGATTTGGATGCCAAATGAGGTTTTTGGTAACACTTAACTTTTAAGAGTATAATGTATTGTAACACACCATAATGTCATAAAGGGTCATTCACAGTATTTAATCGCCAGACATTGGTCGCTGTTGGCATTCCTATTTTAGGGTTTTTCCTCTACACCTTTTAAAATAAAGGTTTTTATTGGCATCAGTGGTTCCATGGAGAACCTTTAACATCATGGAACCTGTCCATCACACAAAATGTTCTATTTAAATTGGAAATAGATTCTTTAGAATATTCACATGTTCTTTACACAAAGAAAAAAATGGTTATTTTAAGAACTGATCTCTAAAAGGTTATTTTCAAGAATTTCATTCTTTTAATGAGGCTTTTTTTCTTCTCTATGATAGCAGGACATTCAAACTGTTTTACTAAAAATAACAAAATGAAATTTAATTCATAAATAAATTAAAAATGTCCATCATAGAATAGGTGTATTCAAATCATGGTAGGTATGAATTGCATTTTTAATGTATTTTAAAACTAATAATTTTATTTAAATGTTTATATTACGTTTTCACCATATTTATACATAAATTAAATCAAGATATAATGTTTACCGAACGTAAAGTCATTTGCAGTTTTTAAGAGGTAGAATTGAATAATCACAAAAGCTCAATAAGTGAAATATCACCAAATAATGCAACATCATTCATAAATGCTAATGACTGTTGGAGGCCAGTGACAAAAACATCTGTCCATGTGACTGATTGAATAAAGTGTGAGAAAGTTTTTTTAATTTTTATAACTGCAGATTTGGACTGAGTTCAGTTTGCAGTTTCCTGTGCGTTAATAACCGTGGATACCATTACGAGAACATACAACTGATTATAACTTACTTTACTCCATAACCTATTGTGCTGTCTATGAAGGAGGCACTTCATCACAGGCCATCAAATCAATGCCCAAAACGCTCCCAATGTGAGACTGATACAAAATGTAGTCAGCTTAATTATGCAGCCCTCCGAGATACTTCACTTCAGCCAAATCATACAGCAGAACCACACATAACCTTTGCAGAGAAGGCAATCCGAGAATAAACTGCAATGAGTCCCTGAAAAAATAAATCTTAATGCATTATAGGCTCCAAATAAAGCGGATTGTTAAATTTTTCAGGTACAACCGTTCCTCAATCAGCGAGGTAAAGATGGGCCAATCTGAACAGCGAGTCAGTGTCCAGGGAACACATTAAAATCTCTCTCCCTTCCACTGTCATCTCAATCAGAGAGTTACACAGTGCTTCATAACAAACAACCACAGAATACACACACAAACACACATGCAGAGACAAGCACTACAATTAGACTGAGGTAGACACACACACACACTCACTCACTCAGAGAGCAGATGCAATTACACAGGCAGGGGAAATAAGAGGTGATACACTGTTAGAGAAGTAGAGGCTGATAATGGACTAGATGAGTGCTGCGAGTGCGAGTGTGTGTGTGTGTGCGTGTGTGTGTGTGTGTGTGTGTGTGTGTGTAAACTGCCATTAACCTCTCATACAAATAACATACTTTAATGGCAACTTTGCTAGTTTGTTTTTTACCTTGACATAATTAAATACAGAGTTCAACACTTGATGACGGATTTGGGAAAAAGAGCGCGATGAGACATAACCACTTGTTTTTTTGTTTTACCAAAACAGACACATTTATAGCGTGAATTGTGGGGCTTCCTCTGCTCAAAACGCAGTATCTTATGAACTCGATTTTACATATTATGAAGACAATGTGAATGACACTGGCCCATGAAAAAGTCAGTGCTATAGTGTCTTCTGAGTGGGTACTAGGTAGTTACTTACTGGCCCATGTCAAAAAGTCTCAAATTATTGTTTTAATTTAAGTAAAAAAATGTATTACATGGCACAAACAATAATATATTCACCATGAACTCAAGGGCATTTGTGGTTCTGTGAGTAATAAAAAGCCAGAAGCCAGAAAGACCTCACTGACTAATTGTGAATTCTTCTACAATAGTGTACTTGACTCAGCACACTGTGATGACAAATGTTATGGAGCTCGTGTGCTACACTATCATTAGCTACACCAGTAATTTTCCACAGTTACATTTGTATTCAATTGGCGCTCGCTCTCTCTCCCCAGGGATGCCTTAATGTCTCTATAATATAATATAGTATAGCTCTATCGCACATGAATCCGGCATCCCACTTCACAGCGTGCTTCGTGAATAAAATAATTACTTTCATCAGCGGTTTTTGCTAAGGCAAGCATTAATGGCAATTGTTCACATTTAGGTTTGTTCAAATCCCTAACCAGAAGTTTTACATGTTTAACTACTTAACAGAACATTAGCCATTACAATCAACCTTGTAAAAAAAATACAATAAACTTACAATGGAGGACCTGAATCATATCTAGAGATCAGGGCCAGATTCACAAAAATCTTCTTAAGAAACAAGTAAGGAAATTTCTCCTAAGAAGCTTGTAAGAATGTTCCTAAGTGCAATTCTTATATTGCAAAGGTCAAATATTATCTTATAAAAGAATCGATGGGGTGTAACAATATATCGTGTCACAAGATATCGCAATACAAAAATGCAACAATATGTATCGTGGATAGTGACAATACGTATTGTGTTTTAGTGTCAGTACTACTCTAAACTACTATATATAATGTTGAATAATGCAATGGGTTAATATTTGTGTGTCCTGATAATGCCAGATGTCTGATGTTACCAGTAAAAAGTGGCCTACATTATTTTAAATATATATAGTCAGTGACAGAGTGCAAGAATATTCATCTAAAATAATTCAGTATTTTCAGCTTCAGAATCAGGAATATGTTTATTCTGGTGTCTCTATTGTCCTGTGTGTTGGGTTTCAGCACCAAGTCTATTCATTTACACATAATGTAAGAGCAAATTTAGCATTTTAATTAACTATACATTTTTTGTTAATCTGTTATCATGGGTCTTGGAGTATCGCAATAATATCGTATCGTGAGTTCAGTATCGGGATATGTATCAAATCTTGATATGAGGGTATCGTTACCAAAAGCAACCATTCTCTTGCTTTTTTTGTACTTTGTCAAAATGATTATTGAGATCTCTTATTGAGGCTTTGTAATTTTTGCACTCTTTGGCTACGGCTGTTTTTACTTCATTGCCGTTCCATCAGCAACTGTTGCTTAAAGTCCTTGTTAAAGAGAATATTTAAACCGTGTGTAGATTTTCCTTGTGTAATAACATCAAAAACAAGGTCTCGATTTGACTTTGGAGAGTTGTTACTGAATTCACTAAGTCGTCACGCCACGAATAATCAATCATGACCTATCATTGTTTAACATTATCGGTCATTAGTGTCACTTCAGAGTATTCGTGCACATCCCTAGTACTAGTGCAGAGTTTCCCAATAATTACTAGACCTGTGCCACCACAGTTTCATAATGAACAGAAAATCATTTAAAACTTCTCATTAACAACATAAAGGTCTCTACCATTGTTTTACGCCATTGCTTTAGCAAAGTATCTGTCAAACGAACAAAAATTGAAAGTGCGACATGGCTTTGTGCCCTTATCAAATTGCAAGTATTAGTCTGATGCGCTGCGTATTTAAAAGCGAAGCGCGCACTTTGCTCACGCGATCAGCTCGTGCTCCGGAGTTTCCCGAGTCTCAGAACGGTTCAGTTCACAGTGAATGAGTGCAGTAACTGTGAGTTTAGCATGAATTTGGGAGCGTAACGGGCAGCAGTTATGCTTTATGTACACGTTTGCACAATTTCCAAAATGAACCGTGTATACTAAATGAGGCACGGGTGTCAAATACATTCAAGCTATTTTGAGGCATGAAGAAGTTTTTTTTTTTAAGGACAAAAAATTTTTAATATGCAATTTTGGTGATTAAAGATGAGTTTTAAGGGATAAAATTAATGACTAAAAGGAAACTTTAAGAATGTTTTGTGAATCCGGCCCCAGAATATCATAGACTTAGACATGGAGTAGTCAACCAGAACACCCTAGCAAACACAGCAAAAAAAAAAAAAAAATACCCATAACACCTTAGTAACCACAGAGCGATGCACTGGAAACCACCTGCGATAGACTTGTGTTAGCATATTCTGCATGAGCAAACACAACATACATTTTCTTCAGAAATTTAGTTTATCTTGCTTCACATGGATTGATACCGAGTCCGACACCAAGCTAAGACACATTTCTTCTCTGATAAAAGAAAAAGACAACTTTTTGTCCTATTGTGTGACAGATTTCTCGGACTTCCCCGCATAAATCTTTTTTGTTCAACAAACATTACGGGATTTCCCCCTGAACGTGGTTGAACATTAACCTTGTTTCACCAGTTTCTTTTCCCACCAGCTTTCAAAGAGCCACGTCATGTTTAACTGAGATATGACATTGCAACACACCAATGCAACTCGGATCCTTTCTCACCTGTTTAATCAGCATGTAGGTCTCGGACATGATCTTCTCGATGCGCTGCAGGTCGTAGGTCATGCCCTTCTGACCTTGCTGCCAAACCCTGTACGCATCCAGAAGCAGCGTCTTGCCAGACTCCACGTCATCCAGCAGTTTTCTCTTTCTGTTGGGTCTCTGTGGTAGCGTTAGCTCAGGGCTGCTGGGTAAAGGGTTGCTTGGCGTTGGCGTTGTGGCCATAGTTGGCGCTCCTTTAGCTACGTTCACCTGATTCTGTAGCTGTAGCTGTTGCTGTTTAGAGCTAATGCTCAACTCCTCCAGCGACAGCTCCGCCGCCCGACCGCTCTCTGGGATCTTATCAACCTCCTCCGCTACTGATTTAACCATCCCCTGCTCTTGTGGGACAGTGTCAATTGGCGTTTGAGGGTCTCTGAATTTTGAAGCACCCGGCCATAATCCCAAGCCGAGCTCCATAGGCTCTCCAAGTCCTGAAGTACCTTCTCTGGAGTGAACTGTGACCGCTGTCACCTGAGTCAAAGGCTCCAGAGAGAGCTGAAGTGTGGCTGAATGTTGTTGAGGAGTGGCAGGAGGTCCCGTCTCACTTCCTGTGAGCGTTGGGGCGTCGGGGAGTCCTGCTTTAGGCTGGCTGGTGTGTGAGCATTTGGGGTCTTCTGCAGCAGGAGGCCGGTTGGAAACATCCGCTGTGGTCATTTCACACATAGAGCTGGTAGACGGTTTAGGAGGATCGCTTACCTGAGAGAGAGAGAGAATGAAAGAGAAACTGAAACTCATCTTCACACTACATATGCGGCACAGGAGCCACATCTTAAAGGACAATTCCGACCGAAAAATGAACCTAGGGCTAAATAACACATGGGATACCGAGTCGACCGTTCTCTGGGATGCGTTTTCATGATAATCGAATGTACCCAGTTTTAACGTTAGTTTTAGTTTAACCACAGATTAGCTTATAACGCTAGTGTATGGGGCATCGAATAAATTAAAATCGCTAGTTAAAAACACTAACAAGTTAATACCACTTTACTTATCCGATCCCGCATACACTAGCGTTATAAGCTAATCAGTGGTTAAACTAAAACTAACGTTAAAACTGGGTACATTCGATTATCATGAAAACGCATCCCAGAGAACGGTCGACTCGGTACCCATGTGTTATTTAGCCCTAGGTTCATTTTTGGCCAGAATTGTCCTTTAAGGCCAATTCACACCGCACAGACAAATGCCAACAAACACCAACAAACAAGTTGGCCATTAGAATTTAGAATTTTATGAAAAAATTTAGAATTTTTATGAAAAATAACTGTCATGTTCACCCTGACCCAACAGACACTAACAAACACTGATTGAAGATGGTCAGTCAGGTGAAAACAAACCCTGACAACAAAACCTCTTTGCGGTGTGAATTGGCCTTTAGAGACCCTGATACACTTTTTCATTCTTTGCTTTGAAATACCTAGTAATACAAGTTTTAGGGCTGGACAATATGATGATATATGTAACATTGATGTCAGTGATGCCCAGGATTTAGACCTTCCTATATTGTATTTATATAAAGCGTTCACAGGCAAATTTGCTTTATGTACTTCCCCTGCGTCGAAATCAGGCACACAAAAATCATGTTTCCTGGCTGCATGTCAATATCTGGATCACTGGATCTTTGGTAAGTTGTAAGGAACATTATATCGAGTCCAACCTTCAGTTTAAACTGATAATCGTTCATTTTACTCTTGTTTTCGCAGTTTCCCCTATTAAATCCAGTCACGCAGCAGCTCTTCTGCCACTCAGTCCGGCTAAGGGAGTGTGTTCCTGCGGGAAAGTGACCTCAATGCATACGCTCTATAATTTAAAGGGGTTTACCAACGGGAGCAAACTTTTCTGGGAAGTTTGCTTTGTGAAGCTGTTTTGATCTCTCTAATTAACTTTACTTTGGCCTAATTTTGTTTGAAATGACGTCATTCTTTGATTTCGCTTGAAGTATATCAAGTATAGTTGTCACGTGTATAAAATAACTGTGAAAATTGCTAATCTTGATTCTGCGGAAAGAAAACAACACATGTGATATTTTCTGAGTAGTGTGACACTAGAAGCGAGAAAACTTATATTTAAGTTTTCTTGCAATTAATCTGTTCTAACTTAGCAAAGCAGACACGTTTAAAGAAAGAAGCACAGGCACCAAGTTTAGTGATGCTATCTCTCTGTTCTTCGAGCAGTCAGGATGGCATTAGCTAATGTGTTAGCACAAACATAAGCGTATCCTTGGCTGTCAGAGCTGGCTTGAGTATCATTTCCCAAACATGGCAGTGTCTCCATAGGAAACATATGACACCAAGGCCACTGTTCAGCTTCCATTTCTGATTTCTGGGGTATAATAAAACAAAACACACAATAAAAAAACAAAAGCAAAAATAAAACCTTCTAAAAACAAACCAAAAACCAATGAGAACATTAGTTGTCATACCCCTGTGAGTTTATCCAGATTGTCCTCCAGCACTTTTACAGTGAAGCAAAACGCTCGCTTGGCCAAAACTTGTCGGTCCACATCTCGCAAGTACTTCCTATAACACACAATATATAAAAATATATGTCTTTGAATGAAAATGTTTCATGAAATGTTCCATATAATGAAAAAAAATAGGAAAACAAAAAGATAAAAAATGACAAGTGTAGGTGTGGGAGCAAAAATTCACAAATTTCAAAAATCGGTATTCTAAAGTGTTACATTTCTTAAACATCGCTGTACTACCAAAAGTTATTGACATGTTAGATTGTTATTAAATCACAATAAGCTGCAAAAAAGGACACAGCTAAAGCTCGAGCACAGATGCATGCGATCCCGAATTCAGTTCTCTTTCACAGCTTATTGCTCTTAAATGCTCAAATACAAACACAATGATGTCAAAATGCGCATTGTGTGGAGTATTCACGTAAACAGTCTGTTATCTCCTACGTGAACGTAAACAGTTGGGAGCAAATCGGATGTGTTAAAGTGTATTAGATCCGTGCATTTGTTCTTAAAGGGACAGCAGCTTAATAAAATATGGCAGTCTATTTTGTTAATATTTTTTTTTTTTTTTAAACAACAGAAAATCACTCACTGCTTTTGACAAACACATTTGTATCTTTTTATGAATATATAAATTTAAATTTAATTCATACAGTGAAGACTATACATTTGATTATTCAGATTTGGTATTTCTTAAGACATGTTAAATAAAACTAGGAAACTGTACGTAAGAAAAAAAATTCTATCGTTTTTGTCCTATTGTTGCTTTATTTTCATTTTATTTACCAGTGAAAAAGTTTTTATTTTTGTATCAGTTTTACTTATGAACTAAGTAGTTTTTCTATTAGTCTCAGGGCTGCCTTGCTTTAATACAGAAGACTGCCAGTCATGTGTGTAATGATTGTAGTCAGCTTAAATGGCATTTGTTTTATACAAACAAAAATGGGGTATAAAAGGTTTCAAATTAATTCAGTGAGATTTTTTTCTACCGCAGTCAAATAATAAAAGTAACACAAAACAGTAAACTACAATTCAATGCATAGATCGAATCGAAATTTGATTCAAAATTGAGAACTGATTTTGAATCGAATCATTACCTCAAGAATTGATTTGAATCGCATTGTTAGACTTTTTCCTAACATTTCACACAATTATTCGAATATGCAACTTTAGACGAGGATAATTTAAGAAACATTAGGCAACACTACATTTTAAGAAGTTAAGCTAAAATAATGGTGTGGGATTTACTTGAAAAAAGCTAGTAAACAATTTTCACTCAGAAATTGCAAGTAAATTTCACACATAATTACATGTGACATTATAAAATAGAAAGACTAAAACAGTATTTTCATGCTACATACTATAATAAAATAATGTTTAATTTACAACTTTTGTCCTGATTTTTACATTCCCTGTAATAAATATGCATTATTTAATTAAACAACAAAACAAGGTAAATGAATTGAGATATGGTGGTCTTACTTTCCCTGGTCGGGGGTTCTCTGAAGCATGAGGGAGATTTTGAGTAATGTGTGGTGATCTTTCAGTTGAGAGAGCACATCCAGCAACAGCACGATGGATCTGTTCATATGAGATGCAAAACTACCAGGACGATCGATCTCATCTACTGGAATACGCCAGATGCCCTGAGGAAGAGAAGGAGAGAAGAGGAGTTGAGGTATCAAGACAGCTTTAGACCCAGTGATGGCTGTCAGATCGGCCCCGTTCTCATTCGACAAACAAGCCAAAGGAAAAGCCATGCTACCAAGGCCACTGCTGAACTTCTCTATACAGAAAACTCCAGGAAATACATACTTAGAAACACAATAGCCTCAAAAACAACTTTCAGTGTGCAAAACAAACCTCTGGGAAAGTCCATTAATATTCACAGGAGGTAAACATGCGTAAAGAATGAGTGGATGACTTTTTAGAGCTCATAGGAGAAGGTAAAAATGAGAGAGGTGGTGCAAAGACAGAGAAAATGGAGAGAAGCTGAGGATTTGTATTGTCGTAAGGCCATCTGCTCTTGGCTCTTGATGCGCTGGTCTCCGGCCATGAAGAATATCTGCCCACTGATGAGAAATCTATCTCAACCCACTCTCTCTCCCTCCATCTCTCTAACCCTCTGCTTCATCTCGAGCTGTTCATCTTTCCCTCCAATCGTGCTGGACTGAAAACAGCACACGGAATGAAGCTATTGACAATGAACAGAGATGGCAAACTAAAGGAGGCGCCAAGAGGACATACTCTAGTTTACGCAAGTGCGCAGACACTTCTAGTTATGCAAGCTTGATTTCACGTGGCACTCCCTTCTGAAACGCTTCGAAGCACAGTACGATGCATTCTCAGGATGACTGCGAGCGTGCGATAGCAGACATTAGCATAAACAACGTCTTTTCCCCTTTTAGATCAACTGTTGTATTGTCATAGTGGAGCATTTAGTTTGAAGAAAATCTAACCATTCATTAATATCACAGTGCCGCATTAAAGTCAACATGAAACACATTTTATTTCTATAATCAGGATATTTGACAAGAAAAACATTGGCTTGATTTTAATCATTGAGAATTGATTGAATCGCGAAAAGTGGGTGATACCTACTAGAATTAAACCAAATGGTTTATTAAGCATAGGGCATCATATGACAACAGCTGAAAAATTGAAAATAATTTGTATACACTTTTGTCCAAATGTATCGTTCAAAAAGAATAATTAGGATTTTTCATGTTTTTTAAAGAAGTCTCTTATGCTCACCAAGGCTGCACTTGATGAAAAACAATCTAAAAACAGTAATAGTGACATTTTATTACATCTTATTATTAATTGTGATAATATTTCACCATATTATTGGTTTTACTGCATTTTTTTAATTAAAATAAAGCGTCCTTTGTGAGCGTAAAGGACCTCTTTCAAATACACTTTAAAAAAAAATCTTAATTATTCCCAACTTTTTTAATGGTAGTGTTTAATAAATTTGAAACAATAACCCAATTTTTCCATATTTGGACTATTGCACATGACTAATTATGCATAATAAAACAAGTGACATGATTTAATAAAGTAAATCGGTTGGACAAGAAATACTTTTGACAAGCAATGGCACCTATTTCTTCACCAAAAAAAAAAAAAATTCAGCTTGATTTTTTTGTTTTTACATTCAAGGGTAGAAAATGGAAGAACAGTTTGAATACTCAATCTCTACATGTGGGCGGGAATGAAACGCCCCTTTCACACGTAGGTTGCCAAATGTATGCCTACACACCCTGTCTATGGTACTGACTAATCTGGTTGTTTGATTAGAAGGAGATGAAATGTAGTTGCAATAAATGCTTTAAGAGTCCATAGCAGCAGACGAATATTATTCTGTTGCAAAGAACTGAGAAACAACTGATGACACGGTTTGATGTTTGCTTGACCAATCAGTGGAAAGAGGCGTTTCATTCCCGCCCACATGTTGAGATCGAATATTCAAGCCGTTGATTCATTCATTAATCTTCTGAACATAAAAGTAAAATCGCTTAGGTGGGGGGGGGGGGGGGGGGTTGTGAGACGCAGTTTTCAAAATTTTCTGCTTTTAAACTGAAATCAACTAGTGAGTGATGGGAAGAAACCCTGATTGCTCTGGTCAGGACAGTTTCATCCTTCAGTGGTGTGAACGTGTCTCCAGAGAGCAGAGAACGTCTAAGCAAACATCAGTCTGTTTTCCAGCTGAAAGATATAAGCATAGAGAGCTGTACGTCTACGGTCTTCATTTCAGTGATGAAACCGTGTACCCCAATTTTCTGCAGTCAATCTGTCTAATTGCACTAAAAAAGGACACTGCTTCAGTTTGCCCTGCCACACGCCCATGTATGGACATGCAGACATTCCAGAAAATGTAGGTAATGGCATTAAAGCATGTGAAAACCGAGGAACTTGATGTACAGGAGAGCTAAAATATGCAGGAGTGAGAAAGGAGAGAATCTGAAAAAGAAGGAAATGCTAATTGAAATGTTGGATGTTTCCGGAAACCTGGATGTTTATTTGCATGCAGAATGATCTGCAGCTCCTAGTGATCAAATTAAAAGCAGACTGAACGATTCGATCCAAAAGGCAGACATCAGGGAAATGAGAAGACGAGCGGAGGGAAAGGAGAGAAACTGGAGAAGAAAATTAGCTGGTGGATTGATTAAAAAAACTAATAAACTTCATATTTTGTAAGGAAGTTGTGAAAATCAGCCTACTCGACAGTCACGTGCACACGGTTTCTTCCTCTGAACAGGCCTGTGTGATATACCTAAACAATTACTTATTTTTCATCCTTTCATCTCAATATTTAAATATTTCTAAATATTTCTTAATTAGAAGAAATGTAATTTCAAAACAGCCATTGCAGCCAATTAGATTCAAAATGTAGCATTTCTGCATTCCAGTATTATACTATAATTTCTGCAAAAACTAAATAAATAAATAAACACGATTTAGTGTTTCCTTGGTCATGTGCCACAGGTGCTTGGACTCCAATGATATCCATATAGGTTGATTTAGTTTAGAAATTACGCTTTACGTGCATGATCTGAATGTCATCATTCACTCTCCCTCAATTTGTTCCAAACATGTATGAGTTATGGTGTAAGATATTTTGAAGAATGTTGGTAACCAAACAGTTGTTGGACCCCATTGACTTCCATTGTATTTTTTCCCATATGGGGTCAATGAGGCTTAAAATATCCAATGAATAATCAATATATCACCCAGCCTTTCACAGGCCAGCATCAGTGCCTAATGTCGTAACACACAGTTTTAAATGTGAAACAGCAGTCAAAGAGAGATGCTGCCAAGTAGTGTGTGTGTGTGTGTGTGTGTGTGTGTGTGTTTTGCCCTTTCACTGCAGGGATTACCCAAAGCCCCTCCAGCAGGACACAGTACATGATGGATACGGAAAGCGAAAGAGAGGCGAGTCCTGAAGGGTGGATCTGGGAAAGGGGCGTGTCCTGATGGATAGATCTGGGAAAGGGGCGTGTCTTGATGGATGGATCTGGGAAAGGGGCGTGTCTTGATGGGTGGATCTGGGAAAGGGGCGTGTCTTGATGGGTGGATCTGGGAAAGTGGCATGTCCTGATGGATCAGTGGATGGAATGGTATTAGAGAGGTCTTTGGCACAGGACACTCAAACCGCTGTGCCACAGTCCAAATAACACGGCTTTACGGACAGATTACACACACACACACACCAGCTCAGTCATTCCTGCACTGCAGCAACTGTACTTCTGATCAGCATTAAAAGACGTGGGTTTGCCTCAACTGTGGATTTCGCATTTATAATTCCAGATAATTTTTATTTTAATGTTAATAGTATTGATTAATGTTAATAAAATTATTAATCTCAGATTTTAAATATGCCTGTATCTGCAACAGGTTTTCCACTAAAAATGTAGTGCATTTAATTTGATGTTAACAAGTAAAGCAGTCCTCTGGTGAAGTACATGTTGAATTTCAATAGTTACAAGACAGCAAATTACTTTACTTTTCAGTTGCAACTGCATTCCAAATTTAAATTACATACATATACAGTATATATATATACATACATACATACATATACATATACATATACATACACATACAGGTCCTTCTCAAAAAATTTGCATATTGTGATAAAGTTCATTATTTTCCATAATGTAATGATAAAAATGAAACTTTCATATATTTTAGATTCATTGCACACCAACTGAAATATTTCACGTCTTTTATTGTTTTAATACTGATGATTTTGGCATACAGCTCATGAAAACCCAAAATTCCTATCTCAAAAAATTAGCATATCATGAAAAGGGTCTCTAAACGAGCTATTAACCTAATCATCTGAATCAATTAATTAACTCTAAACACCTGCAAAAGATTCATGAGGCTTTTAAAAACTCCCAGCCTGTTTCATTACTCCAAACCGCAATCATGGATAAGACTGCCGACCTGACTGCTGTCCAGAAGGCCATCATTGACACCCTCAAGCAAGAGGGTAAGACACAGAAAGAAATTTCTGAACAAATAGGCAGTTCCCAGAGTGCTGTATCAAGGCACCTCAGTGGGAAGTCTGTGGGAAGGAAAATGTGTGGCAAAAAAACGCTGCACAACGAGAAGAGGTGACCGGACCCTGAGGAAGATTGTGGAGAAGGACCGATTCCAGACCTTGGGGAACCTGCGGAAGCAGTGGACTGAGTCTGGAGTAGAAACATCCAGAGCCACCGTGCACAGGCGTGTGCAGGAAATGGGCTACAGGTGCCGCATTCCCCAGGTCAAGCCACTTTTGAACCAGAAACAGCGGCAGAAGCGCCTGACCTGGACTGTTGCTCAGTGGTCCAAAGTACTTTTTTCGGATGAAAGCAAATTTTGCATGTCATTCGGAAATCAAGGTGCCAGAGTCTGGAGGAAGACTGGGAAGAAGGAAATGCCAAAATGGCTGAAGACCAGTGTCAAGTACCCACAGTCAGTGATGGTCTGGGGTGCCATGTCAGCTGCTGGTGTTGGTCCACTGTGTTTTATCAAGGGCAGGGTCAATGCAGCTAGCTATCAGGAGATTTTGGAGCACTTCATGCTTCCATCTGCTGAAAAGCTTTAGGGGGATGAAGATTTCATTTTTCAGCACGACCTGGCACCTGCTCACAGTGCCAAAACCACTGGTAAATGGTTTACTGACCAAGGTATTACTGTGTTCAATTGGCCTGCCAACTCTCCTGACCTGAACCCCATAGAGAATCTGTGGGATATTGTGAAGAGAAAGTTGAGAGACGCAAGACCCAACACTCTGGATGAGCTTAAGGCCGCTATCGAAGCATCCTGGGCCTCCATAACACCTCAGCAGTGCCACAGGCTGATTGCCTCCATGCCACGCCGCATTGAAGCAGTCATTTCTGCAAAAGGATTCCCGACCAAGTATTGAGTGCATAACTGAACATAATTATTTGAAGGTTGACTTTTTTTGTATTAAAAACACTTATTTTGTTGGTCGGATGAAATATGCAAATTTTTTGAGATAGGAATTTTGGGTTTTCATGAGCTGTATGCCAAAATCATTAGTATTAAAACAATAAAAAACCTGAAATATTTCAGTTGGTGTTAGGCGTGTAACGATACACAAAACTGACGGTTCGGTTTTCCCACGTTTTTGACGTCTCGGTTTGGTTCGGTTCGATTCGTTTTAGAAAGCTAAAAAAAAAATTTAAACAGTGGTTTAATGAAAAAATGGTGTCTTTGTCTTTAAATTAATTCAATTACAATTAAACGTTTTGCAAGGATTAAAAATCTGCTAATGCTGTAAACTATATAGGGAGCCGCACATTACTATAACATTAAAGGTTAACAACAGAGCCTAAATTCAGATGCTATTTATTTTTTAGATATAATAATCAACACCCAACACATTGTATGAAAACATGTAAACTGAACATAAGGCAGTTTTTGCATTAACTTTACTCTAATTTGTTATTGAAATATAATAATTTACACAGTTGCTGACATTTTCGTGAAAGATATTTTAAACGTACATTAAATAATCAAGATATAATTAACAGGTTAAGTAAAATATAATATATAGGATAATGTAGTGCATTTATTTAGTGCAAGAGTTCATTTCTCTAGGAACCAACAAGTTGTGGACACTGAATCACTTGCCTGCCGAGGTAAATATAATGCTAGTGACAAGCTATGCAGTTTTATTGACGTCTTTCCGCTGCTGAAACACTGATTGAGCGATTACAGAGTTATGATGCCTTTCAGTAAGTATACTGTATTTTTCACCATACCTTCAGGTGTCCATTCATGTTTATTCTGTAACTGAGGAAGAGATGATCGCGTTTACTCGCGCTCCGCGCTGCCACTTGAAATGAGGAGCAAGTAGGCTACAGTGATCTGTCACGCCACATCAAAGAGCGCCAAAACTGCATTCATTGTTTGATTTTTGTGATCAAATAGTCAGAATTTGAAGATAATACCTCGCTTATTATCGAAATTAACAAAACACGGAGCTTGCTATTTGGTGTTAATGGTGGTTAGGCTACAAAACTGAATTCGTTGTGTACACATTCCAGGTCCAATGAGCCGAGCTGGGCGGGGCCGGGGTAGCAGGGGGCGGGGCGGGCGTGTTCGGTACGCCATGAGAGTATCGCGATTCGAATCGTGGGTTCTGTATCGCGATTCTTCGGTTCGGTTCGAATATCGTTACACCCCTAGTTGGTGTGCAATGAATCTAAAATATATGAAAGTTTGATTTTTATCATTACATTATGGAAAATAATGAACTTTATCACAATATGCTAATTTTTTGAGAAGGACCTATATATATATATATATATATATATATAGTCATAAAGAACATAAATAACCTTTATTCCAAAACACTGAAGTTTGAAATTTGAGTTTTAACTTGTGCAAAAAGGTTTTTTCTTTTTCATGTGAAAGTGTGAAACAAACAGTCCTTTTTCAGTAACTTGCTTTGCACTTTGGCTTTACGGTTATGGTAAAACCAGCATTTCATATCATTGTGGCTTTTTTTGTGTAAAAAAGACTGATAAGAATGATTGTTTTCAAAAAAACGACAGACATAACGAGAGTGAACAGTATGACCATTCCTCTTTCAAAGGTTTGTGTTTGACGATAAAATGCTGTAATTAGATACACAGAAAGCCTCATTCATTCTCCATTTCTTTTTTTTCTGGGAATCCCCACACATCTAGAGGAAACATTTGAGAACGCCAATGAATAATAGCCATGTTCATATGATTTTAGCCATTAAAAAGTGAGTGAAAACTAAAAACAATGCTTGCACAGCAACCAAAACTCACCGATGCCTTACAAGGATGAACCCAGCCAATCATCTGCTTCTGATTAGCATATTTCCATTAGTATGAGAAAAAAACAACTTCAGATTAAAAAAAACAAACACCTGAAGCTTTACCATACTCATAAATCTGCTTCAAAACCATACAAATTGACTCAGACTAAACTCAACTGACTAGCGAAAGAAAAGCAAGCTGTCCCATCTGTGTCAGGCCTACAGCTGCTTCTAATGCCATCAATATAATCTGAAAGCAAAATCATTGAATTGAGCCCAGCAGACACGGGGCTTCCCTCACCATGCAAAATAAAGTTCAAACTAAAAACTAAAATAACGCGAGCAGCACTTCAAGCATAAACCAACAGATGAAGAGACAATGTGTAGATTTCAGGAACATTGCAAGGTGTTTCTGATAAACAGTTCAGATTCAACACATTTGACTAACAGAGTGAAACGTGAACGCATCAAATGCAGTGCAGGGATTCCCCCACACACACAACTGCTCAGTGTCAAGCAAGAATTATAGCAAACATCTAAAGAAACATCTGTACTCCAGAACCACAAGCCTAAGAGAAACAAGGATGAGTCAGAAAACTGGGAACCTCCTTTTTCCCACGTTCCTCCAATAAACTTCATCACTGCATTTCTGGTCATCACTGCCTCTATTATTGACGAAACGCAGGACTCCGGCACGAGCTAACCATTATCTGCGTCACCACTCTCAAACGCTCACTTTCTTTCTCTTACTCTACTCCTTCAACTCTCACACACTGCTCTCCCACGACTCTTTCCACAAACCTTCGCGGACACTTTTCCTTTCCACGAGCTAAAGCAGAAGGAAAAGGAAACCAAACAGGAAAAACAAAAAGGAAGAAACTCACCATCACCGAGGAGAGCTACTCCACGCTCTGCCTGTATGAATGTGTGTGTGTGTGTGTGTGTGTGTGTGAGAGAGAGTAAATGGGATGTTTTGATTTTTTTTAATGTTCCAGCGAGAGAAGGCGAGCTATAGTCCACCATTGAGAGAGTAGAAAAGGAGAGATGGTTGAACGAGTGTGCCTTAGACTAGCGTTCACTCTCCTCTCTTTCCAAACCTTCCATCGCAAAACAAAACGCCCACGCTTGTCTTTCTCTGCTCTGACCCCAGTGCGCTCGCCCTCCCTCCCTCTCTCTCTCTGTACACAGGAGGAGGGACCGCCCCTTCTGAACACACCAGCCAATCAGAGAAGAGCTCAGTTTCTCAGCTCAGAAGTGCACACCCACACACACACACACACATATACATATACATACAGAGAGAGATGAACGGCAGCAGACAGAAAACATGCAACAGGATGTTAGTGTGGGTCAGAGGGGAAAGGGTGTGTGTGAACACAAACACACACACACACACGAGGTGAACAGTTAAGAAAGAAGAAAGAGAAGAGGTGAGAACAGGAGAAACAAGAATTAAAGCAAAGATGAGAAAAGAACAGAACAAAAGAGACTAAGCAAAGAATAGAGAAAACAAAAGAAACAATGACAAAAAAGAGGTGAGACAAGAAGAGAAGATGCTATAAAGAGGAGAATGTAAGAAAAGAGATGAGTTGAGAACAAGAATGAAAGCAGAATTTAAGAGAAAAGAATAAAACTGAGTGAGAAGTGAGATGAGGAGAGAGAGAAGAGGGGAGAAAAAAGGAGACAAGGACTAAAAAAAGAGAAAATGCTATAAAGAACAGACTAAGAAATGAAAGGAGAAGAAAAGAGGTAAAGGGGAGAGAGACTGAGAGAAGAAACAAGAAGAAAAGAGGTAAAGGGGAGAGAGACTGAGAGAAGAGAAGAAGAAAAGAGGTAAAGGGGAGAGAGACTGGGAGAAGAAACGAGAAGAAAAGAGGTAAAGGCGAGAGAGACTGAGAGAAGAAACGAGAAGAAAAGAGGTAAAGGGGAGAGAGACTGGGAGAAGAAACGAGAAGAAAAGAGGTAAAGGGGAGAGAGACTGGGAGAAGAAACGAGAAGAAAAGTAAAGGGGAGAGAGACTGAGAGAACAAACGAGAAGAAAAGAGGTAAAGGGGAGAGAGACTGGGAGAAGAAACGAGAAGAAAAGAGGTAAAGGCGAGAGAGACTGAGAGAAGAAACGAGAAGAAAAGAGGTAAAGGGGAGAGAGACTGGGAGAAGAAACGAGAAGAAAAGAGGTAAAGGGGAGAGAGACTGGGAGAAGAAACGAGAAGAAAAGAGGTAAAGGGGAGAGAGACTGGGAGAAGAAACGAGAAGAAAAGTAAAGGGGAGAGAGACTGGGAGAAGAAACGAGAAGAAAAGAGGTAAAGGGGAGAGAGACTGGGAGAAGAAACGAGAAGAAAAGAGGTAAAGGGGAGAGAGACTGAGAGAAGAAACGAGAAGAAAAGAGGTAAAGGGGAGAGAGACTGGGAGAAGAAACGAGAAGAAAAGAGGTAAAGGGGAGAGAGACTGGGAGAAGAAACGAGAAGAAAAGTAAAGGGGAGAGAGACTGGGAGAAGAAACGAGAAGAAAAGAGGTAAAGGGGAGAGAGACTGGGAGAAGAAACGAGAAGAAAAGAGGTAAAGGGGAGAGAGACTGGGAGAAGAAACGAGAAGAAAAGAGGTAAAGGGGAGAGAGACTGGGAGAAGAAACGAGAAGAAAAGAGGTAAAGGGGAGAGAGACTGGGAGAAGAAACGAGAAGAAAAGAGGTAAAGGGGAGAGAGACTGAGAGAAGAAACGAGAAGAAAAGAGGTAAAGGGGAGAGAGACTGGGAGAAGAAACGAGAAGAAAAGAGGTAAAGGGGAGAGAGACTGAGAGAAGAAACGAGAAGAAAAGAGGTAAAGGGGAGAGAGACTGGGAGAAGAAACGAGAAGAAAAGAGGTAAAGGGGAGAGAGACTGGGAGAAGAAACGAGAAGAAAAGAGGTAAAGGGGAGAGAGACTGGGAGAAGAAACGAGAAGAAAAGAGGTAAAGGGGAGAGAGACTGAGAGAAGAAACGAGAAGAAAAGAGGTAAAGGGGAGAGAGACTGGGAGAAGAAACGAGAAGAAAAGTAAAGGGGAGAGACACTGAGAGAAGAAACGAGAAGAAAAGAGGTAAAGGGGAGAGAGACTGAGAGAAGAAACGAGAAGAAAAGAGGTAAAGGGGAGAGAGACTGGGAGAAGAAACGAGAAGAAAAGAGGTAAAGGGGAGAGAGACTGGGAGAAGAAACGAGAAGAAAAGTAAAGGGGAGAGACACTGAGAGAAGAAACGAGAAGAAAAGAGGTAAAGGGGAGAGAGACTGAGAGAAGAAACGAGAAGAAAAGAGGTAAAGGGGAGAGAGACTGAGAGAAGAAAAGAAAAGAGGTAAAGGGGAGAGACACTGAGAGAAGAAACGAGAAGAAAAGAGGTAAAGGGGAGAGAGACTGAGAGAAGAAACGAGAAGAAAAGAGGTAAAGGGGAGAGAGACTGAGAGAAGAAAAGAAAAGAGGTAAAGGGGAGAGACACTGAGAGAAGAAACGAGAAGAAAAGAGGTAAAGGGGAGAGAGACTGGGAGAAGAAACGAGAAGAAAAGAGGTAAAGGGGAGAGAGACTGGGAGAAGAAACGAGAAGAAAAGAGGTAAAGGGGAGAGAGACTGAGAGAAGAAAAGAAAAGAGGTAAAGGGGAGAGACACTGAGAGAAGAAACGAGAAGAAAAGAGGTAAAGGGGAGAGACACTGAGAGAAGAAACGAGAAGAAAAGAGGTAAAGGGGAGAGAGACTGAGAGACGAGAAGAAGAAAAGACAAGCAGAGACATGAAGGTGAGAGGTGAAGTGTGTCATTTATTACAGACACAGAGAATAAATCAAGAGTGCAGAAACTCAGGGTGTCAAACAGCTCTCATTATCTCTTCTCCCTCTGTAAATGTTTGTGCTTTTCCACTGACACACACACACACACACACACACACACACACACACACACACACACACACATACACCTGGCATTTCCAACCCCCTGAAGCTAACAGGAAAGTCAAGATGCAAATCGAGCTGACCGTATCTCTACATGTGAACCACAGGTGTTTGAGGCTGCTGAACTTTCACACACCAGCACTTCAAAAAGAGAACGAGCAGAGCGCTCTCACACACACACACACACACATACACACACACACACACCCTTCAGCCGGTTTCATGAGTTACACTGCGCAGACGTGCTGATACAGAGAGAGCTGCAGGCAGAGGTCATTCCCCTGAAGGGTCAGAGGTCATTCCCCTGAAGGGTCAGAGGTCATTCTCCTGAAGGGTCAGAGCTACTCAGATTCTCAACTCAAGTAAAACTGTCCGATTACAAGAAGCTGAATGCAGAAAACTCAAAACGGTCAAAGAGAAAGTCCGAAAATTCCACAATTGGTCACTTCACTCAAAAGCTAAAATAAAATACTGACAGGTCCAGCAATAAACAATGAAATGAATGATTGAAAAATAAATAAAATGCATTACTAAAATAAAATAATTATTTACTAAAATAAAATAAAAAAATTAAAATAAGTCCAAATATTGACAATTACAGGTGTGATGATGAATGAACTGTTCAGGCATCCAAAGAAAACTGGACAGGAATGTTTGTTTTTCTTGTACAGCAACTGCAAAACAAAAACAAAACAAAAATATATATTATTAAAAAAAAATGTGTGCATATTTTACACTGCCGTTTAAAAGTTTGGGATCGGTAAGATTTTTAGTGTTTTTAAAATAAGTCTCATATGCTTACCAAGGATGCATTTATTTGATTTGAAAAAAAAAAACAGTAATATTGTTAAATAATATAAAAAT